>NW_008633235.1:0-25193 GCF_000691845.1 Merops nubicus | reverse complement strand
TCTGTGGCTTGTATTAGTGGCAGTTGGTTTTCATGGGAAATGATCTGGTGATGCAGAGGAGCACAGGACCTGCAGGAGGGGAGTGAGGGATTAAGGGGTGATGCAGGAGACACATGTCCCTACCTGAGCAAGGTCCTTCAGTGTTGGACTAACACGACAAGGAAGAGTATGGTAGAAGGGATGAGTATAGAGGACAGCTTTGGGGTGACAAGCTTGCCCTAAATCAAACACAAAACACCTGTTTTCATGCAGATCATAGAAGTCTCCGACATGTAAAAATGGCCACAATGATGTGACAAGAAGGGGTGACCTTCAGTGGCATCAAGGTTGGTTAGATGCCAGCTCTCCAGGGTCAACAAGGGACACTCACATGAATGTGTTTGCAGTACCAGACACAGTATCTATCATGGCCTTTGGGACTTGGCCCTGTCCTATCTCTGATGGCTCTCAGAGTCAGCAGTCACTGCTGGGACAGCTGTCCCACCTACACCATTCCAGGTGCTGAAGGTCAGGCCACCAACTGCTGTCCCACGGCCTCATGGTCTGACCCCAAACCCCTTCTGTTTGCAAAGCCGTGGGAGAGGAGGAGGCTTCATTCAGTAGTGTTTGTGGAACTGGTCCCAGGCCCTGGGAGGGGAGGATGCTCCCTGGTTTGGGGGTGTTCTCTCCACTCCTGCACGTGCTCTGTGCTGGCTCCTCGGGTTCAATGACAGTGTGAACTGTCAGCCTGAGAAATACAGGGGAGCCTGTTTACCATTTGAGGAGCCCTGCTGCTCCAATGGCAAAGCACACATCACCCAAAAGTTCACTGGAGGATGATGAAGGTGATTAGGAAGAGAAGAAAGTTGTTTTTCTTCCAATGGCTTGAAAGCCAAGTTGTAGAAGGTGAGATGTTCTCAGGTGTATCTGTGCCTGCACCACTGGGGACGGGCTGGGGTGGGAGACCCTGGCTGATACTTTGGGATATTTTTTGGTGTAATTTAGAATCTCTTCATACAGTTGTCCCACCCCAGATGTCACAGAGCCACCTGAATGTGCTCTCTGCCAGCTTGGTGCTGTCCAACAGCGACGACTCCCATTTCCTGGGCCACGTCTGCCTGTGTGCTCAGCCCCGCGGCAGCGGCCTCGGCACCCTGCTGCCACTCTGGTCTCAGCCACGCCAGGTCCCCAGAGCTCTGAAAATGCCTGTGAGAGCCTGGCCGGGCTGTGCCTCTCCTGGTGCTGAGCTTTGCCCGTGCCGGGTGTCTGGGGAGGCAGACGGGCCGAGAGCCGCAGCCTGCCGCGGGGCCGCTCGGGCTAATGAGTGCCGTGTCTGGCTGCGGTGGGCGGTAATTAAGGGGGGTTGATGAGGCTGAGCCTGCGGGCGCGGGTGGCCTGTGTGGAGGTACAGCGAAGGGTGCGGGAGGAGCAGCTTTTCTCAGAGCATCACACTAGAGGGTGCCAGATGGCTTTCCTCCGCGCCCCGGCCTTCGCCCAGCCGGGCTCAGATGGGGCTGCGTTGGCTCCTTCCACTCCCTTGAATGCTCCTTGTGTGCCCACGGCCTTGCTGCTACCCGGCCGGCACAGCCACCCCGAAATCTGTACCCTGGCATGTGGTGTCCTCCTCTGCACAGGCTGCCTTGGTTCCAAAGACAGAGCCGCTGCTTGAAATTCAGCCGTGGCCAAACAGCAAATTGGGCTGGTCACGGAATGTGCCTTGACCTGGTAGCAGGAAGCATCCCTCATCTTGGGTAGGATGTCCAGAGGCTGGGATGAGGGCAGCTGAGGCTGGGAGTTATCCTTCCCTGTGCCACGGCAGATCCACGTGTCTCCCTGTGTCCCCCCTCCACTCAGCACATCACACAGCTTTGATGGGATGCTGCTCTCCTTGCTGACTCTTTCTGGCCCTTTTCCCTGAGCCCTGGACCATAAACCAGTACCTCTGGTTGTGCCAGTGCTCTGGAGATGTCCTTTCTGAGGGCAGGAGGTTGAACACGCCTCTTTGGGTTTCTTTCTTATTTCAGATAGTTGGATTTCAGGTTGTGGTCCATCTGGATTCTGCCCTTCTCCTCCTGAGCACTTGTGCCTCTTCTGGGCTTGGTCCCACCATGCATTTCACAAGCATGTTCTTGACCCTTCATCAGAGGAATGAATTAAGAAGTTGGCCAGTCCCAGATCTAAGGCAAACCTCTGCAGGTTTGGGAGTGAGCCGTTGCTAACCACTTTGCATGCTGTCTTTCAACCACTTGTGCCCTTTCTACCTTAGCTTTTCTTACAGCCTGGGGCTGTCAGCTGGGCTTTCTGGGCCCAAAGCATCCATGGTATGAATTCACCAAGACCCATGGATCTGCCCATGGACACTGTTGTGCAGTTCCAGCCCCACAAGGATGTTGCTGCCCTGGTGGGGCTCTATTCAGACCTTTCTGAAGTAACTATAGTTCATTAGGACCAGAGCTTTTCCTTCCAGACTGGTTGATGGGTGTGTCCAGTACACCAGATTCTCATCCACGTTAACTGGAAGCCCCTTGGGAGTACCTCCCCTCTCCAGAAAAGTGGGGCTGGCACTGCTGATCCCTGTGGATTTGATAATGTCTCCTAATAGGAGACGTGAGGAGTCTGTAAGAGAAGGGGGAGTATATGAGACAGATGGAAGAAAAGAATTATCTACTCCAAATTCCCAAAACTGAAATCCTGCCCATGCACAAACACATGCTTCCTCACATCCTAAGTGGAGTTTTTACCCCCAAAATGCCCATAGGGACTCCCATTCCATAAAATCTATAGTGACAATAGAGATTGGGTATTGCAGGGGTGAGGACCTTTAGAGGGGCAAGAAAGAAGTAGGACTTTCCACCTGTTGCACAAAAAGCCCCCTGCCAAATATTCAGTATTTCTTATAACAGGTCAAGCTCAGAGGGGTCTGTGAACCAGCTCCCACTCCTCACTGCTCAGAAGTGTTGTGGCAGCTCATCCTTTCTGGAGGTGAGCCTTCCAAAGCAGTGCTCAGCACGAGCAGCACCTTTCTTCACAGGTTGTCCTGGCAGTGTTGGTTCAGGCGTATCATAGAATCATAGAATCATAGAATCATAGGGGTTGGAAGGGACCTCGAGAGATCATCTAGTCCAGCCCCCCTGCCAGAGCAGGGTCACCTAGAGCACATCACACAGGAAGGCGTCCAGGCGGGTTTTGAATGACTCCAGTGAAGGAGACTCCACAACCTCTCTGGGCAGCCTGTTCCAGTGCTCCGGCACCCTCACAGTGAAAAAATTTTTTCTGATATTCATCTTGAAAAGTACCTTGTGGTTTGGTTAGCAGTGAGAGGATGTGGCCTCTTGTGACTTGTCCTGTGCCTGGTTCTCTCCATCAGGCTCAGCTTGAGTCCTGACCCATCTCCCTTGTCCCTGCACAGGTCAGGGTGGCAGTGTCCCACCTGAGTGAGGGCAAAGCACCTGGGAGGAGACTTGGGGCCAGTGGCTGCTGGAGGGCCCACAGCAGTTTCCTGGGTCTGGCTGCTGGGTACCACAACCATCCTTTGCTGCCCAGGGAGGGTGTGGAGTCACCCTCCCTGGAGGTGTTTAAAAAACTGAGTAGATATAGCACTTGAGGCTATGGTCTGGTGGTTAGGGAGATGTTGGGGTAAAAGTTGGACTGGATGATCCTAGAAGTCCTTTCCAACCATAGTGATTCTATGACTGAGTCTATGATTTGCTCTCTGATTTAGCATAACTTCCTTGATTTTTATCATGATCATATCAGGAGATTAAAATTCCACGTGTTCTCCTCCTCCGTCCTGATCTCACTGTTTGAAAAAAACAGAGTGCCACTTCTCTTTAGTACCCTTGTCCTTCTCTCTCGTCTTACCAGGTTTTGCAAGCTTTAAATGTTCATGCTTAAAATGCAGAGGATGGTGAAAGGGGAGTGCACCATTACTGTGGGCACCGTTCCCAACCTTTCTGTTGTCCATGAGCTCGAATGTTTTCTTAGGTTATGGTGGTAGGTCCAGTGCTCCAGGCCTGGCTCTGCAGAGCATAAACAGTTGTGTGGCCGAGGCTTTGAAATAAGTTATTCTTATTGCAATTCTTGTTTATAACACCAGATTCATTGTTTGCAATTTTGTTCAGTGGCATCCAATCAATAGCAGACAATAAAATATTATTTCGAGTGGAGTAGACGTTCCACGAGAATGTGATTGATTGCTTTAATTTCTGCCTTCCTCAGTGTTTTTACTAAGCCCTGTCTTGATTTCTTTCATTTTGCCTAGTTCTCTTCAGCATCAGTTGTTAAATAAAGTGACATATTTATTATATCAGCTTTATTTGACAGATTGCAGGGAGACATATTTTAGATTAATTTTTTCATTTTTAGATGTATGTATATGTGTGAAATTATACACATATATACACACACACACTGTAGAAAATCAGTGTGTTTATGAATGTACTCAGGGCCAAAATTTCCAAGCACAGCTAGAGAATTTAGGTGCCTAACTTGATACCCCTTTAACTGGCTCAGACTCAATCACCAGCGAGTATGTGATCATGCAATTTAAGTGGCCAGGTTAATGTGTGTTGTATGAAGTTCTCACTGGTCAGGTGAAGTTTAGAATGTCTTCAGAAAGCTGCAGTAACAGTCCACATGAGCACTCCTGGTTTTCCACGTCTGACAGGTTAGCTTAACACACCACCACTGAGAACAGTTATACTAAAATAAACCCTAGAAGGTGGCTTTTGGTGTGTTTCACAGAGGTTTTTCAGAAATGTCTGAAGGGAAAGTTCTGTTTTGTGAAAAGCTCAGGGAATTCATTGAAACTATTTCTGGTAAGCTTCAATCCCTCAGGAAGCACCTTTGTTCCCATAAGTCTGGTGTGCACAGAGCACTGGAGGTTAAAATCAGGCTCTTTAGGTGGGGTAAATGGTCTTAATCCATTTATTCCATGTAAGGGTATGGGCCATGAGATTTACTGCACCTCCTAAATTACAGCCTAAATGAGCTCTTTCTCCCCATAAATATTGTATGACTTTGTTAGGTGTCCCAGGACCTTAACAGTCAATCCCAGAAATCCAGTGTCACGGGGAACATGGCAACTGCTCCCAGCTTTAGTTGGCTGAGATATTGGGCTGTAAATCCTGGTGTTGGTGGAGGACTGAGCATTGCTGTATAAGGTGCCCCGTGTGCTTTGCCTAAGGAGTCTCATAGCTGGAGAACAGCTGGGCACTGTTAAACATCCATTCTTGATCCCCAGAAGACTCCTCCTTTTTGTGCTAATCTCAGTTTTTCATTTAAAATGGCAATTGTCTGAACTTGCTTAGCAATTTAGGATGTTCTCATAGCAGGGAGGCATTAAAGACTGCACAGACTCTGAACTGCATGTTGAAAATGGAGCACATTCGTGTTTATTTTCTAATCCTTTCAAAATGTTGTTGGAGTAAGGTTTAAACTCAGCCATCTCCCTTTTCATGAGCATAGCTTGTTGTCTCTGAGCTTAAAAAAAAACCCACCCCACAACCACCAAACAGCCAACAAATAAATCCTATTACTCCAGAATATGATTAGTGTTCTGGTTTGAGTTATAAATCCCCTTCATTTAAAATGCACTGTTGCTACAAGTTAGGATTTGAAAGTACAATCATGCAAATGCCATTTGCAATGTTTTCACTCTAGTAACCTTGGCAATACTGCAAACACCTCTCCTGTTTGATACACACAGTCTGGGAATCTCAACTGTGAAGCAGAGAGGGGGAAGCTGCCAGTTTGTACCACTCCTGCAGGGGGAAGAGGTCATTTCTGGGGTAAAATTTGGCCACTGTAGAGCCAGGCCTTTTTACTCCCCCCCATTCTGGGCACTAGTGCTTTGTTTGATGTTGTTTTACGCTGGTTATATGCAGCTTTACAATATTTAAGCCCCTTGTGTAAATCAAAATCACGGAGCATAAATATTTATCAGCAAAAGAAATATACTGCACAGGAGACAAGCTCGGGGACAGAATAAGCCAAGTATTGCTTATGAAGGCAGAACCAGGGGGTTGGGTTTTCACCCTGTCCAGAGTGAACGGGTAAAGCAGGCACAGCACCTGAGTTCCTCCCTGATGTTCAGCACCTCAGACCAGGGGGGATATTCATGCTGTGGCCACCTCTTCCAGGGGCTGGTGGAAGGGGGCAGTGGGGTTTTGTTTGGGCACATCTCCCCTCTGAACCATGGAAACCTCCCCTCCTGCAGGCACACAGCCCTGGACGTGGGACCTGCCTGTGATGGGCGGTGGTTGCTGCTCGGTGGACCTGGAGTGGTAGGTCAGACCTGAGCACTGCCGTGTTGCTGCCTGCCTGGTGGAGTGTGGAGGGTGCTTTGCAAGAGGCATCTCATTGTGACTGTGAGAGAGCCAGATTTGCTGCTTGGGGGTGAAAAAAAGCCTTGTAAGACATAGCAAGCAACTTGCCTTTGTCAGCTGTTACCCTCTGACCGACAAGCTGGTTGGACATTTTTCCACCCAAGAGGCTCTTTACTGATGTTGATTTTCTGACAGCAGCTGCTTTTGGAGATTCCTGCACCCACCTTCCTTCCTCAGGCCATGGCTTGCTGCTCCTAGATGCCATCCCTGCTTGTCTTTGAACCTGGGCCACTAAAATTTGTAGGCTGGCCAAACTTGTTGGAGGTGGGCAGGACATCAGTGCATCAGCTCCTGTTGCTTTCCTGTTTAGTCCCTGAATGTTGGAGGCCACCTGCAGCTCTTCCTCTACTGTCAGAGGTTCCTGCAAGACCTCTGCAGGGATAGACCCTGTGAAATGTTGCTCTTGAGATCTCTGAGAGCCTTCCTGGAAGATGTTCTGGCAGCTCTGATCATAAAAAGCAAGCAGAAAGAAAACCCAAAACAAAACAGTGAAAAACTTATGAAAAGAATTTTAAGAAAAAAAAACTATGTGCATGTCTGTCAGTAGGAAAAAATATTGCTTACAGCTGACTAAAAAATATCAACTCTAACCATAGAGATGCTCATGGCTGCTTGAACTTCAGCTGATTTCCAGCACTGGATTTATTAGCAAAAGTATATGAGTTAAAACTTAGTCTTTTCTAATCTAGTTCCATGATAATCTCATTAGGTCTAGAAAGCTCATCCAGTACCATAAGAGAGTGCAGGCTGTGTGGTTGGATGTACCTGCAGCAATGGAGAGCTGCCACAGTTAGCAGTAGCTTGGCTGAGTCCAGGTGGTGGCTGTGGGGCTGGGGGTCTGGCCCCCATGGACTCCCCACCTCCACCTGAGCAGGGCTGGGGGGATCCCCGGGGGGACTCATGGGTGGGTGGGAGAGCGCCTTGAAGGCAGAACCTGGGGAATATTTCTGACTGGGAAGAGAAAAGGGCTCTTGCAATTCCTGGGCGGGGGTTGTATGGGGGCCCCTCCCACCAAGGGCTCTGTGTGTGACAGCATGGTTTTGTGTTGCCTTTTCAGACAGGCATTTTGCAGCCTGTAGCATTGTTGGAGTTCTAAGCAGTCAGCTGTTAATTGGTTTGTTGCAGTAAAATGTTTTATCGGACAATTTAGCTTTAACTGCACCCTCCCCCTCTTCTCTGCTTTGTTTTTATTCAGAAAGGGAAGGGACCTGCAGGGTGCTGTTTGTCAGGGTGTGAGAGGTCTCCTGAGCCCTCTTGCTGTCCTCTCCTGCTTCATCAGAGAGTGCATTTGGGTAATAGTGCCATGGACTTGTGAGACAGGTATTTCTTCCGTCCGTGGTCAGTAGATGATCCTGCCCTGTATTTGTGCACTGAGTGGGATTCACCCTGCTCCATGCAGATACCCAGCTCCAATGCCCTCCAGGGGCAAGGGGTTGTGCTCAGGAAGTTTGTTGTCCACAGAAGGGTCACATTTTCCACCAGTCTCCTTCAGACAACCTGTCCTATGTCAGACTTCCAGTCAGCCCATCGTCACCTGTGGCACAGCTAGGCTTAGAGGGTTGGACACATTCCCCTGTGCTGGCAGCAGCCCTTCCAGCTTGGAAGGAGGAGGCAATTTAGGAAATAATGTGTCTTTCTAAGGCAAAGCCATTATTTGCAAAACAATCACCCATCATTTCAGAAAATCGTGTTTGGAATAAGGGAGGGGTAAAGGTGCTGAACCAAGTTCATCATACATCAGGCTGCTCAATGTCTGTTCTCCAGCAGCTTCCTCAGGATTTCAGTCTTCTGGTAAGATCTTAGGTGTGCTTAAAGGATGTTTCTGGGATGCTGAGATGCTTCAGGATCTGTAGCCATGTCTGTGGCTTCTACCTTCTGGTTAAAAAGCCTCCTGGGAGCAAACACAAGTGCTTTATGGACACCTTGAAATCCTCACTTAAAACTTGTCAGATGAGCATTAATCAACATGCAAGGCTTTGGAGGAGAAATCTGGAAGCAGACATCTTCTGAGTGCTATAGCCACGGGGGTGAAGTGTGCAGCCAAATAGGCAGCTGGGAGGGAGAAGAGGCAGAGAAAAGAGAATTAACTGTTTCACTCTTCAGAAACTTCCATGCTCTGCCTGTAGCTGGACCTGCTGGTACCTGATTGAGTTCACAGCTGCATCACGAGGAGGAAACTGTCATGTCCATGCCTACTGTGGACGAGTGTGTTCAAACAGGACTGACATAACCCAGAGGTAAAGATGGTGCTGATACCTCAACTGGCCTCACCAGCCTTCTAAAAACCCCACCACAGGTGCAAGAAGACACACTTGGGAACAAAGATACTATTTGGATGCTCTCCAGTTTAGGGAAATTCCATAAAATTCCGTAGCAATAGAAGCAAGAGTGTTCTCTCAGCATCAGATAAAATGTTATGAATATTTTTCTTTTTCCTCTAGAATTTAATGAAGATCAAGATCAATTCTATGAGTGTCTTTAACAATGCATTCAGTTCTGTTGGAGGATCTGAAGCAGAAAACACACAGTTGCTATTACAACGTGTAGAGCATCCTGCTTAGGATTTTTGCCTCTGAGATCCATAAAAGAAGCGTGTTCCCCATCAGTTAAGGCTATCCTTTTGTCAACATTTCTATTCTCCTCTAATCCCTCCCATTGTCAGAGGTTTTCAGTCAGCTGCAAAGAAAATCCCTCCACTTGGAGGCCTGGGATCCAAAATTCACCCTCTAAACAAGATCATCCAGATTTTTAATGTTTTGCAGGGCCATTGCAGTGTTGAAATGAGACTGTGCAAATGCATCTTGTCGTGTGTTTGCATTGTGGAGGAATCCCAAATCATGAATTTCTGCAAGAAAAAGGGCCGGAGAGAAAATCTCTGCATGCTGGCAAGGCAACAGGCATGCTAATTAGCTGGGCTGTTTGCTGTGCTGGGTCTCAAAGGATCTGGGTCTGTTCAGGGATTTCTTAATTCTTTCCCTCATTTCCCACTTGTTTAGTTGTTTTGCTTTCTTCTTTTGGCCTTCACCTATTTGATCTTGTGGGAACAGCTATTAAAGACTCCGAGGAGGCCTGTCAGTGAATAATTGCTAGCACCCAGTAATTAGTTGAACTAATCAGAGGTGGTTAATTGTGATGGGATAATAAATATAGTAGCCCACCACTGTGGTTTGCAGAATGGAGGTGAAGCTGCTGAGGTGACTGCCAGCTCTTAGCAGCAGGCAATGAATGAGAGATACAGGGGCTTGGTAAGGATCATTTAAACTTGGCTCTGGGTCCTCATTCAAGAAATTGGTAGCCTGATGTCTAGGCACATCTAATTCCTGGGCTGTAGTTAAGCTGTGTGACTTCCAGGTTTCATCACCCCACCATGGCTTGTCACTCCTTATACCAGCTTGAAATTTCACTCTGAAGGGTTGCAGTGCACATTGGATGGAGAAACTCTGTTCCTGTTTTCTTGCCCCTTGTTTATACAGATGGCTCTGATCTGGAAAGAGGGATCTGAAATTGCTACTCTGGATTTTGATGAGAATGTCTACAATCTGAGTCCTCTGCTTGGAGAACTCTAAAACCTGAGTAGAATCATAGAATCATTTTGATTGGAAAAGACCTTTAAGATCATCAGGTCCAACCATTAACCTAACACTGCCAGGTCACCACTAAACCATGTCCCTCAGCACCTCATTTACATGTCTTTTAAGTACCTCAAGGGATGGTGATTCAACTGTTTCCCTGGGCAGCCTGTTCCAATGCTTGACAACCTTTTCAGTGAAGAAGTTTTTCATAATATCTAACCTAATCCTCCCCTGGTACATGAGGCCATTTCCTCTTGTCCTATCACTTGTTACTTGGAAGAAGAGACCAGCGCCCACCTTGCTGCAACCTCCTTTCAGGGAGTTGTAGAGAGGGAGAAGGTCTCCCTTGAGCCTCCTTTTTCTCCAGGCTAAACAACCCCAGTTCCCTCAGCTGCTCCTCATAAAACTTGTTCTCTAAACCCCACACCAGCTTTGTTGCCCTTCTTTGGATGCTCTCCAGAACCTCAGTGCCTCTCTTGTTGTGAGGTGAAACTGAACACAGTATTCCAGGTGTGGCCTCCCCACTGCTGAGTACAGGAGGACAATCACTGCCCTAATCCTGCTGGCCACACTGTTTCTGATCCAAGCCAGGATGCTGGTGGCCTTCTTCAGCCACCTGGGCACGCTGCTGGCTCATGTTCAGCTGGCTGTGGATCCACATCCCCAGGTCCTTTTTTGCCGGGCAGCTTTCCAGCCACTCGTTCCCAAGCCTGGAGCATTGCATGGGGTTGTTGTTGTGATCAAAATGCTGGATCCAGCACTTGGCCTTGTTGAACCTCATACAATTTGCCTTGGCCCATTGATCTAGCCTGTCCAGGTCCTTCTGTAGAGCCTCCTGACTTTCAAGCATATCTATACTCCTGTCCAGCTTCATATCCTCCCCAAACTTACTGAGGGTGCCCTTGATCCCCTACTGCTTCCTTTCTCCTCCCTGAAGTTTCAGACAGTACCCCTGTGATCCTGCTATTCCATGCCTTTGCTCTGAAGAAGCATGTCCTGGTCTTCTCTGGCAGTATTGCCCGTTGTGCTCTCTTTGGTTATGTGCCCTAACTTGAAGTGATCATTGTAGTTTGCTTTCCTCATATCGCTGACCAAAACTATAGATCATGGGCCACTCGTGCCAGCTTTTGTTTGTTGGCAAGAGGCTTGGATAGCTTTTTCTTTTTGTAAACAGTGGCTGTGAATGGAGTGCTGGATGTAAAGCAATGACAGGGGAACCAAACCACCTTTCTTAGCCACCCCCTCTCCTGAGGATGGACCTCATTTGAATGGGGGCTCCTCTTGCCGTCCTACATAGAGCTTGTGTGGAAATTTCTGACAGGATGGTAGGAAGTAGTTCATGCAAGCTGAGATTTTATGTTGGAATGGTAGAATTTCTTGCCAGAGAGGTATATCCTCATCTAAAGTATCTGAAAATGGGATGAATTTGGTGGTGACCCCAGAAGGGAGAAACTGAACCTCGTGTCACTACCATGGCTTGAAATCTGCTGTGCTGCATTCTTTGTGTGTTGCCCTGCTCACAGTTTATTTGCTATTGCAGATGTGCTGTTTTTCTTCTCTTGGACCTTTTCCACTTCATATGGGTAGTTCAATGACCATTGGGCAGGGAGAAGGTAGGAAAGCGTTTTCCTTCCTGTCATCTCTCCTTCCCTCTCCCCTTTGAATGTCTGCAGGATTGTAAGGTTGCTGCTTTGTAGAAGCAGATTTAAAAATGCCCAGTAATTCTACCCAGGCCTAGCCCTCCTGGGAGGTCTTGGTCCTGCTGCAGGGCAGGTGAGGGGTGTGAGTACATGTGTGTATCCCAGTACCTGTTTCCCACAAAGGAACACTTAGGTTATTCTGGCACTTCATTTTTGTGTGTGTCAGTATTCATTTTTCACTTTTAAGACCACTGATATACTCCCTCCAAATATTAACTTGCCACTCCCCTCCTGTGATGTGTTGGAGACCCTTTGGGGCAGCTTTGAGCACCATAGATTACCTTCAGAGAAACTGGGTTTTTCCTGTTTTACCTGCTTGCTTTCATCACTCATTCTTCAACCTAAAAAAAAACCCCAAGGCAACCAAAACAACCCCACGAGCAGAAACCCAGCCAGGCTGGATTGTACCAACAGGGTATGACACAAACTGCACCTTACACTACCAAGAACACAAAGCCCATACCTGTTCCAATATTAAATGTTTTTAAACACCTAGATGGCCTGTGTGGCTTACAGAATATCTAGTTTCCCCTGCGAGCACATCTCTTCTTTGTTGTTTGCCTTCCTCTTGCTGTGCCCTCTTGTCTGTCTGTCCTTGGCAAGAGAGAAGCTGCCACTTCTTGAGCCTTAGAGGAAAGCTTCTCACACTGGAGCCTTATAAATAATAATAGAAACCTATAACTGTTCATACAGTAATCGCAAGTTAAGCACCATCCATCTCTGGAAGAAGTATTTATATTTTATGAGAAACTCTGCACAGCCAGCTAGGCACACACAATACAGAGGTGTCCTCAACAGGTGAACAAATAGCAGTCTAGCCCACAAATCGTGTTTCTTCCCCAGGAGTAGGGACATGTTTGTTCACCCAGCATCACTGCTGCTTCCTTACATGGAGCGTGGCGTGGGGCTCGGGGGGCTCTGTGGGGTTGTTCTTCTCACTGCATCTTAGCATGGACATTTTCACCACAGACGTACCACTAGAAACAATCAACAGATGTTAAAAATGTTGTATTAATGACCTATTTCACATTCCAGTTCAGTTCCAGAATTCCCTTCTCAGCCACTAATTTGCATAACGTTTTATTCACACTCGTTAACCATCAGGAGACCCTTTAACTCGGCAGAAGTGGATATTCATCAATTTGCCTTTGATAATGAATTGATACGACACTGAAAACCATTGTAAGCCTTCCTGTACCTGCTGCTGTACCTGGAAAGAGAATGTCGTGTAGCCCAGTCACTTCATATCTGACAAGGATGCCTTGGGGGAATTCTTGTGTTTGATTTCAGTGGAATAAATGAGCCCTGAAGAGAGGCAGTAAAAAATATGAGACCATGAGTGCATGCTAATGAACCTAGGCCTGCCGAACTGTGAAGATTTTCAAAACCTCCCCAAAATGCTGCCTGAAGTCCAGGAAATCTCTTCCAGTTAGCAACTGAAGCCTCCAACGCTGCAGAAGTGTTACCACGAGGGAATGAGAGGCAGGGGAGGAACCAGCATGACCAACAATCAAACACTGATCCTAAATTAGATAGATGGACCAGCTTGCATCCCTCCCACCACTGACCTAGACCATGTCAAACTGCATTTGGTCTTCCCATAAGAGCAGCCACCACCTTTCACATGAACAGAAAGCAAATGACAGCCCAATGTGCAAGTGTGGAGAAGACCAGAAAATTTTTGATCACCAAAGGCTGTTGAGCAGCCTGGATTACCTTCCCTCCCCCACCCTGTTTTTAATGCTGCTGGAAAAGCTGATGCTTGGGACACACGGAATTTGTTTTCAGAGCTCATGGGAGTTGTCTTGATGTCAGTAAAATTTGTAATGGTAATGGCACAGAGGAACTCAGCAAAAGTAAGTTTCATGTGGCACATTGTTAAGGCAGGGACACTCAGATGGGAAGATTAATTTGGAATTACTTGTTTCTACACAGTCCAACTAGACATGAAGCAGCGTCAAATTCTGGTGTTTATTTCTGAAATATGCAAAATATGAAATATAGGTGTATGGGTGTGCATGCCTCTGTGTGTACGTGCTCTGGGGACAGAATTAGAAAACTGTTCAGTATTTGTTCCAAATGTATCAGCAATGGACAGAAATATAGACCTTTCTGGGGGTGATTCATCTGATTTAACTTAGCCATTTCTTTTAGAATAGGAGGCATTGCTGCCTCAGTTTCATGGCTGTTTGAATGCTCACGAGAAGGACTGTGGTGGATGGCTGAGGTCTAGGTGTCCTTGTTGCTGTGTTTAATCAGATGCCAGTCTGGGTTATGCCAGCACAACAAGCCTTGTTTGCCTCCAGCTGTCCAGCAAGAGAAAGACCTTTTGAGTAAGTCAAAAGCCACCAGTTACCTGGGTGAACCTGTGGCAGGTTTTGTCCCTGATGAGCGAGGCAGGACCATACCCAGCAGCTCTTTTCAGCAACTTTGCTAATGGGTGATAAAAAATTAAAAAGGGTCTAGAAAACAATGTAGATGCCAGTCAGAACTAGGACAGTGTGAATTTGTCTGTGCACAGGGGAAGGAGGTATTGGGAAGGGCCTTTCTCACTCTCTTCTGCTCTGGATCTGGAGGGACTCTGCGTTCTACTGACCCAGGTTATGGTTTCAAGTAATTCTAGGACAAAGCCAAGGCTCAGTTAATGATGTACAACAGTTCTGGGAGGGGGGTAGGGGATGGCCTGCTGTTCCTTGTATTGATCAGGAATTAATGTCTAACCTTTAAAAATGCAGTGGAGGAGCTCAGCGTGGCTGTGAAACCCTACTTTGTGCTGTGATCAGTCACCTCCGGGGACCCGTGTGGCTCAGGCTGCTGGTTACAGATGCCTTTGGAAAAAACCTGAATTTTCAATTTTTCACGTGATCTTACAAAGCGAAACGGGCTCCTGCTGGGATTTATGAAAACTGGTTTACTCTCCACTGCACTCAATACATCTACTCCTTAGCTAAGTTGGGAGAGTGCTTTGACCAGAGAGGCACTGCAAAAATTATTCCACCCTCAGCAAGTTAATTGCTGCATCGTCAAGTAGCATAGTTATCCATCCTGTCCCTTCTGCTTTCTGTCTCTCCCCCCCTTCCTCTCCACAAGCTGATGTCTTTTTTTTTTTTTTTCCTTTTTTTCTTCTCCTCCTTGCCATCTGTTTCATGTTTGTAACTTGGGGAGGGTGGGTGTGTGGTAGTGGAGCTTGCCACGAAGTTTGCTGGTGGAGGCATTTCTTTTACTCTGTTAATTAGATTTGTGTTTTCGTTACTCCCAGTTCTAAGGGCCATGCAAATAAGACTAAATTATGCATTAATGATATGCCCCAGTGTTTAAAATATTCTTATTGTTGGGGGACACCGGCTCCATCCCATATTCCTCCCTTTCATGGAATTCAATTATATTTAAACTATTAACAGGGAAAGTCTAAAAATTCTATTAAAATGTCAGTTTAATAAATCTTCCTAGGTTTAATCTTTCATTTCTAGACTGGGGGAAGGGGAGGATGAGTTATGACAGTTTTAAGTTTTCCCAGAGCAGCCCCTGCGTGTTAAATTGTCTGTAACTCTCAAAGTGTTTCTGAACTTATCTCTATTTGTAAAACAATTTGAGGCAATAGGAGGGTGCCCGGGGTATTTACTGCAACCAGACACTTTAGGTCTGGATCTGACACATGCCACGGTTGGGGGAATTTGGACCTAGTGCTTTGATTCAAACCATTACAGAGCAACAAGGGAAATGCTGCTTCATGCCTAGTCTGCTCTCCCCTCTCCAGGTTCTCAGAGATGGGGTTATCGGGCTTTAGACCTGTGATTTGGACCCAGTACTATTTAAAATTTATTAGATTGCAGTTGATTTTCTGTTCTCTCTTCTTCCACATGCCACTTCAGGAATATCCAGAGACCTGCTGTCGTGCTGGTTGGTGCCTGCTGAGCACCATGTGAACATCTCCTGTAAGTGATGCTCTCTCCTCTCCCTCTCTCTGTGTGTTGTGCTTCAGCCCTTAGTAAATGCCAAAATCGTGTCTCTGTTTGCTTCAGCTAACTCCTGATTTGAAGCTGTTCCAGTGTCTAATGCACAGGGAGTCTTTTGCTATCTCCTCTCAGCATTCCTGTGCTTGAAATCAGGACTCACATATGACCATATAGAGAGATTGAAAGGGTTTAGCCCAAATAAAGAAAATCCAGCTCTTGGTCCTGCATCCTTATGACTGTAACACAGAGGATGCAGGTGAGGTGGTTGCTTTGAGACCTGGAGCATGAATGGAGCATTCAGGGGTGCTCCTACCAGGTGAAGATTTAAGAACTAAATGTCCCTTTGTGGCGGGTTTTGTGAGCATCATCTGGGAGGGCAGAGAAAATCCAGGTCATGATTTGACTCAAGTGAGTCTGCTTTCACCTGAAATCTTCCTGGGCCTGTGTGGAGACGATGATGAGGATGATGATGTGGGCAATATTTTTACAGAGCAATTGGTAGTCCTGCTCTGTCCGTCCCATAAAAATGGAAAGCTTTGCTAGTTTTAGATGGTGATGGTTGCAGAGAGCTACAAGTGGCAGGTCTGACCTTGCTTGGAGGGGCTCAGCTGGGGTTCCTCTGGAGCTGCCTACAAATGGTGATGGATTGTGAATTGTGCTGTCTCTGCAGGCACTGCTCATGTGTCAGGGGCAGATCCAGGACTGGGAGCAAATCCAAGTGTGGGATCATCTGAGGGTGGACACTGAGAAGAAAAATCCAGCTGCCCTGCCATGGTGTGGACTGATTCAGAAGTCCATGCACATGAGGATCTATATTGTGATGGAAGAGATTTTGATGAGTTTCCTGACTTTGCTGGGGAATCCCTGTGTGCTCTCAGCAAACTGCCTGAACAGCAAGGAAACATGGTTGACATGGGCTCTGCCATAAGCAGTGAGGCCTCTCTGGTAGGAGATACTGCCATGGGGGAAATGCTGCTCTGGGTGCTGGTGACATGGCACTGAATGAGAAACTAGTTCCCTGCAACAGCCCCGCTGGCCACTGACTCATGAGATGACCTTGGGAGACCAGCATTTTGCAGGGCTCTTGGCATTGCTCCTCCAAAATGGAAGTGGGTGCAGCATGGCACATTCCACTATAAAAAGTCAGATTCCTCTTCTTGCCCCCCTCTTGCTCTTCCTCTTCAACTTCTCCCAAATGTTGAAGCTCAGTAGAGTTGAATTGCTCTATTCCAGCCATGGAAATGGAGAAAGCGAGTGACCAGCACAAAGGGTCAAAATGTTCTCAGTAGCTTCTGGGGAGAAAGAGCTGATAAATGGTACAGATCTGATGCCTTGGTCAGTGGGGCCGCAGTGAGTAGCTAATGCCAGGCTGCATGGAGAGAGTGAGGGGTGCAGTGCTTTGTTTGGGTGAATAAACCATGCATGTTCATGGAATATTAATTAATAATAAATGAACATGCATGAATTATTCATGCTCATAAAAGCAAATTTGCCCTGAAGGCATAACAGAAGATAGGTTTTAAGGAGTTGTTTTTTTTTTTTTAAACTTTTTTTTTAACTAAGGGATGGATTTGTATAGGGCATAACTGATTGGTGATAATTTGAATCCAAATGTAGTGTGACTGCCACAGCCATGGTCGAGCCAGAGTATCTCAGCATACTGAACAGGCACTCCTGATTCCACTAATGCTATTTTAGTCATTCATTTGTCTTCCAAGATGCATATAGGGACCTTCTTGCTCTGAATCCCATCTGATTCTAGCGGGCCAAAAATGGTCCCCTGGGTTAACACCATTGCTGTTGCAACAGGGATGGATTTGTCCCTGCACCTTGGTTCTGCTGACAGATTTGTTCCACCAGCCTGTAGCGCAGATGTCTCATACATGATGCAGGATGTCAGGTAAGATTTGAAGCAGTGAGCCGACGTAGGAAAGACTGCCTTGGTTTTAACTCCAGATTATGCTGAACAGGCCAGCAGAACCTTTTCCTGTGCCAGTGTCTCTTCTTCTGGTCAAGAAAATAAATCCCTGTGAGAAGAATTTCAATAAAATGATGTCTTTGTTTCTTAGCGGTGTGTCACCATGCCACCAGAGACCAAGAGTTCTCCATAACTTAGGAGTTATCTTGACTCAGCTTCGGGCTTGCCTTTGCCAAGGCAAAAATGGTTTGCTGCAAGGGCTACATCTAGGGCAGGTGTCCCTCTGGGATGACCATGTAGTTTGCTGTGCTCTGTAAATGCTCACCTTGTAGGGACCAGGAGCCTAATATGTTGTGGCCATGTGAAGAAATATGGGTGAGTATCTTGGCAAGTGCCCTGCTCTGTCTCTGGTCTCCAAAGTGTAATGCAAGGTTTTTCTCACCATTTAAGGCTATTAAAGATTTTCAGGCTGCTGTCATCTGCCGTTCAATGCTGAAACGTGGCCCCTCACCTCTCCGCATCCCTGTACAAATTTTGTGCCAAGATGCTCCTGGCCTTGCCTGAACAGATGTGGGCAAACTGTGTAAGCTGGGCATCAGTGCACTTGGCCAGAAGCTGCCCATCGATACTGGATAATTTGTAGCTCTCTCTGGGTGCTAAAACATGTCCAAAATATCACCCTA
This sequence comes from Merops nubicus, assembly GCF_000691845.1. Lineage (NCBI taxonomy): Eukaryota > Metazoa > Chordata > Aves > Coraciiformes > Meropidae > Merops > Merops nubicus. The sequence continues at coordinate 6,999 of NW_008633235.1, read as the reverse complement.
TTCCTCCCAGGAAAACTGTCTGGGTGATGTATGTGTGTGACATTATGGCTGAAGCCCCTACTCTCCCTCCCTAGCTTCCTTTCACATTCTCAGCCTTCTACTGTTTTGCACATCTGGTGAAAAATTGCAGCTGGCTTCCAAGGCAGGATGAGTGCTCCCTGCTCCAGAAAGACACCACAGTTTGGCCAAAGTGTTGTCTCCAGGTGGGGAAACGTGGCTCATAAGTGTTGCCACATTTTGTCATCTACTGCTGCAGTGACCAGCTGGGGAAAGGGCTGGCCACTTTTCTAGAAAGTGGGTCAAGACCTGTGAAAGTGGAGGATGGCTTGGGCATTTGCTGAGTGGCTGCTGGAGGGATCTTGTGGACTGGCAGGGTGGCAGAGTGGCACGGGAGAAACACGGCGCTTGTCAGCCTCCCAGCCATCATTTCATGGGAAGGCATCAGGGAATGTTAGAAATAGAGGTGAGATCCCCAGACACAACTCAGGTCCACTATGAATCTGGCCTCAAACCATTCAATTGAGCTTAAACTCCTTTTTATTTCTTTTCCTGTCTTTTTTTTCCCCAGAAGCCTGCTTTGACTTCTTCAACTAATAAAGAGCTGGGCCATAAACTCTGCTGTCTTTCCCCAGCAAGGCCATTCCCTTTGGTAAGCTGCTTCCTCCTGTCTTCATCTTCCCATTATTACATTTTTAGTTTCTGCTTTTCCAGCAATCCTTCACTGCTTGAGCTGCCACAGTTTGATCCCTTCTTTTTCTGATTCCATAACAAACATATTTTAAAGCCTTTGCTGCTGGTCTGCAGGCAGTTTTTCCAGGAAAAGTGCTTTATGTATTACAACTTAAAACATGGGTGGATTTATTAGGATTTAATGTATTGGGAGCTAAGCCTTTGGTCTCCTCTTTCATATGGCCATGGAGGCAGACAGATGGGAGCAATTTGAGTAATTTATATGTTAAGAATAATCTTTGCAACCATTTTATGCATCCAAATGCTTTTAACTTTGATCTTTCTGTTTTGTAGCAACACCCTGTGTTGTTTTCAGACTTCTTCACCTTTCAGAGATAACCATCCCTGATGACTCCTTTGAGCACTTTCCTCAGCTAAGGAGAAGCAATGTCTGATTCCCACCACACCATCCAAATATCTTCACCACTAGATGCAATAGATTCTGATGTTTGGGGGTAAGGCAGCAAAGGGAAAGTGCTCTCTAGACCTTGAAAGCTGCTTTGTCCTTGCACAATGGTAAACTGAAGCCCTAAGTCTTGCTGTGTTTAGAAGTCAGTAGATTTACTAATTAACATTCTTCACTCAATTAAAAAGCCCTTGATCTGAGCCCATCAATAGACTTTTGGTATCTATAGAAGTCTTCGCCTTGTGTTGAAAGATTTAGTGATTTCTGCCTTTCCCTTCAGACTAAGGCTCGGTGGGGATGAGGTTTGGTGAAGTGGGTTTCCTGGCTCTGCTGGTCTTTGTTGAAGTGGTGGGAGCCCTGTTGGGAGGCTGTCCTTGGCTGCAGCTGGGAAGTGGCCTTAATTGCAATAATTTACTGGGCCAGGTAATTATTGGGTTAAGGGTCATTGTTATAGCACCGAGGGCCAGCATTGACAGAAGATAGGGTCTTGTCAGAAGAAACTGGCAGGGCTGGTGTGAAGGTGGCAAAGGCATCTGTGATGCCTCCTTTTGAAAGGTCCCACAGCTTAGGGCACAAGACAGCCAGGGGCTGAGATTTATTTTACTCTATTTAGGCTATATCCAAGGAGGGTAAGAAGAGGAATATTTTTATTTCACCTTGTAACAGGGTAGAGACAGTCAGTGGCATGTTGTCTCTCTTGCACCTCTTGCTATAAATACTTGCTTGCAAGAAGGATCTTCTCAGCCCACTTGGTTTGCATTTTAATTATTTTCTCTGTCTGGCACTTTTCAGCTGATGTCTATTGTTGTTTTGCAATGGTGAATTCAAGCTGAGCAACACTATGAACTGGACATCCCAGTTTATGTGGGAAAATGCATATTAAAGTTTTCTCCATAAGAGAAAAGCCTGAAGTGAAATATTGGATGAAGACAGTTTTTCCTTCGACCATTAGCATTCATGATGGACTGATGTCTTGAACTGACCCAAGTCCAGCACTTTACAATATTAGGGCCTATTTTATAAGACTTTTTAAAGAGGTTTAGGCACACAGACCCTCCAGTTAAATCTTTGTTCTCTTGCAAGATTCGCTACCCTGCTGAAGTCATGAGCCTTAATAAAATCTCTGATCATGCTCCTATTTTTAGAAACACTTTCATCATCAGTTGTCTCAGACCACCTTCCTTCCTACTTTGCAGCTTGGAAACCCCATGTTAGTCTTATGTGTGTAGTGTCTCTCAGGTTTGGGTGCTTTGGGTGGTGGCAATAGTGAGATGTGGATGATTGATGGGTGTCAAGAAGAAGCCATTTCCTAAATCCTGTCCTTGCTTGTCTGGATAACCTGCCATGCATTTGCAACTGCCCCAGCTTGGGGTGGGCAGGAGCCTGAGGTTCAGGGCTAGACAGGGGCAGGAAAGGAGCCTCTATGGCTTGAAGGGAAGGCAAATCTCATGATCTGTTGTCTCAGCTCTCACCCTGGATCTGACGTGGTAGGTGAGGTGTGAGCAGCACAAGTCTCTGCAACATGCTCCCCTTTCTGCTCTCCCCTTCAACAACTGAGCTCTAAAGCCAGAGAAATCATCAGCCCTGGGAAGCTACATGGGTTTCACCTCCAAACGTGCAGTTAGATGCAATTCCCTTTGCTGTGTGGTTGTCTGCTTTTCCTAAACCCTCAAGTCTCTCAGTCAGAGTGGATGGGACTCGCCTCATCAAATTGGCATCTGCAGTGTAGATGCTGACTTAAGCAGGAGTCACCCAGGGCTCCCAAAGGGTCTGCAGAGACTGAGCCAAGGCAGAAGGAGTCCAGGGTATGATTCATCTCATTTTAAACTAGACGTCTAAAATAGGTCTGGAAAGTTGTGCTCAGAAAGTGCCGATTCCTCTCGGCTGGCTATGAAAGGCACTGATGGTGATCAGCCCAGCGTCCCTGTTGTGGATGCCTGTGTCCAGTCGGATGAATCCTACCCAGCTGGCTTTTGGCTGTGTTTGTATACAGAGCTCAGCACAGGGAGGGCATATCCCCAGTTGCTGGAGATGTTACTGTAGTAGAAATAACACCACTAGCACGCCTGAGCCCAAGTGCTGTACCTCCCATGTTATTCCAGCTCCACAAACACCCCTCTCGCCACCTACCATGGCTTGAGATGGATTTGTTAATGAGATAAGAAGAGGGGGTGGGGGTGGGTGGGTGAGTGTTCGGTGTCCAGTGCGAATCGGTTGAGAGAGGCTGATATCATCAGACAGCACTTCTGCATCCTGATTGATTGAGGTGCTCTGTTTCCACATTAACTTGCAATAAAGTGCTCTCTGATGCCGACACACATTCATCATGTGCAATTGTGGAGACTGTTTATAACTTAATTTACTCCGAGGTAATGATGATTATATCTAAATATTTATGGAGAGGTCAGTGCAAGTAAATTTCTCACTAATTTTGTTTTGCTTTCCTTTTCTTTCTCTTTTCTTCAGCCAGCCAAATTATCTCAATGCTCCCTACAGACCTTCTGCTAATTCCTTTGTTTGCAGTGACAGTTAGTGGAGAAAGGAGGCTGATTAACTGCAGGCTGCCTCTGCGCCGAGCCAGCCAACAGTCTAACCAGAGGTGCACGCCACGGCCCTGCCTTTTATTTCAGTTCTGACCTGCAGGAATGTCACGGGCCAGAGCTGTCTATTAGAATGCATCTGAATCACACGTGTGTTTCTGTGAGTTAGCAACACAAGCTGCCCACTAATGCTGTTAAAATTGATGCACTCTGAAGATGTGAGAGCGGGTGGCATCCGTGCAGCACCGGTCGTTTCTTCATCTGATGATGATTTACTCAGCTCAGACCATGGCTGATCATTTTCAGGGTGGGCTCAGTCAGGAAATCAAGTTATTTTTGTCACCTCGGGGTGCTTGATAATTTTAGTGTGTGGGCATATTTCCCTGTCTCTTCTGTTTGCTCTTTCTCTGTGCTCTTTATCTTTTTCTAACAGGATTTAGCCCAGTGGAGCTGGGGTCTGTAGACAATTCACAGCCTGTCTGACAGTACATAGGACTGTGTGGAGCTGGGATTTTTCACCCAGGAATTTTCTGAGGCAGCATGGAATATGAACCACTTTGTTATCTGTGAGGGAATAGGAATTTCATGATACTGACATGAAACAGCTGAGAGGATGTTTCATTCTGATGTCTTATGAGAAACATCTGTCAATCCCTGTGCTGCTTGGCTCTCCCTGCTTCATATGCAGAGCTAAATACATCACCTTATTCTCCTCCTCCTTCTCCTCCATGAGCCATGTTTTCATACTCGTCCTGTGCTTTGTGCAGGACTTGTTGCCTTTTGCATGCATGAGGCAAGCATTGACCGTGGAGTTTGTCCCTCAGGGCAGTGGGATGCCTGGTTCCTGGATGAGTGGTGAACTTCAGAGGGAGGCACATGCTTATATACTCAATTCCATGAAGGTGGCAGTGGCTAAGATGGGTCTCTAGGATCTGGTGGTAGCTAGATGTCTCTTACTCACTCGGGCATCAGCATTATTCCTGCTCAAGAGGTGCAACTCTAAGACATGAACTAATCATCTGCCAATAGCAGGTTTTTTTAGGCATTGGGGTTGGAAGTGGTTGTAAGAAGTGACAGCTTTGGATCTAAATGGTGTGCAGAAAGATGTCTGGTGCCTGCAGTCTTTGAGTTTGGCCCCCACCAGTACTCACATTACTGCAGTCTAGTGCAGTGGCCCATGTTGCCTTTAGAATTTATCCTCATCCTACCTTAAATGCTGCTTTACTTCCATCCCTGGCACTAATTCTTCAAATATTTTCAGCTTTTCCCTTTCCCAGTGGTATTTTCCCTGAAGCAGCAGTAGGAGCCCAGTAGGCAGGTCTTCCTATGCAAGGGCCACTGCCTCTTGTCCTCACCCTGTCCCATGTCATGGCAGAGGGATGCCAAAACTCTGTGACTGGTGATAAGTAAGTGCTTGTTCCATGTACCTGTGTGTGAGTGATTTGGTGGTGAGGATGCATTTTCAAGTGTTCTTCAAAGTATTGGAGTATCCAGCTGTAGCCCTTCCTGGATCCAGGTGGGAAATGGACCAGTGCTGTCCTGCAGCTCAGTCTTCATGGCGTGGAGAAAGGCAATTGTCAGAAATGTTGGAAGAGAGAGAAGATATTGAAGGAAATTGAACCATAGAGAAAAAAAAAATTATAAGTGCAATCTGCTCCATTAAAAATTTCATAGGCTGTTACTTCTACAGTGCAATCAGCTTTGTGAATTTGATGCCCATTTCTTTGGTGAAGGGACTGATTCCAGTCTTGCTTGCACCAGCTATGCAGGAGCTGGCATAAGGGGATAAGCTCTGCCTAATGCCAGAACTACCTGGGGCTTTTTTTGGGGCAGAAAAATTTTTTTTTTTTTTTTTTTTTGCACAACCCAATGCATTCCATTGTGAGGACTCTCAGCCACCAGACTTGCATCAAAGCAAGACAAAGGTTTTACCACCTCGTGCTTGATACTGTTGAGCACCTTGGATGTGTGCTCATGTCCAAAGTCTCAGGTCTGCCAGATCTTAGCAGAAATTTGCAGTGGGCAGGGAGATAACCTCACTTAATGAAAGATGCAGACAAATAAGAAGGCAGACCCTTATTTTTCACATATGCTTGGCTCATGTAGCCACCCAGCATGGGAGGTGAACTCCAGGAGTGGACACACACACACGCATGGTGGGAGCGTGACTCAGATGTGAGTTTATATGGATGCCAGTGGCCAGAAATTTCACTGATTAATTTGATAGTAAATCTTGTAAAAATTGCTGAGATCTTTCTTCCCCTACCCCAAAGCCTGGAGTTTAGTGTTATGCAACTGCACAAGAATCACTAGTGATAAAAAAAAAAAAAAGTTGTTCCTATTCCTTCTGGCTGAAAAAGATAGATTTCCTTAAAAGCCTAGACCCTGACAATTTAGAGGGCTGGAGCTGAACACAAATAATGTGTATTGCTTCTAAACAGATGCAAAAATAATAATAATAAAAAATCTTCTGCTTTTCAAGCCAATCTCATGGTTTCCAAACCTGGCTCATGGTTTTTCTCATGCTGCATGGTGACACTGCCAAGCCTCTGTTGTCAGACTGCTAAAAAAGCTCATTCAGTTTCATCCAAATACCAAAAAAAAAAGAGCAAAATAAGATTAGTCTCTGAAGTCTGGACAGAGGTTATGTGTCTTGTTCTGATGCTGTGCCTTAGAAGAAGAAACAGGGGCAGGAGGCTGAGCTGCACCACTAAAGGCTCCTCCAGCTGCCTCACCTCTGTGGCCATGTACAGAGCTCTGTTATCTTCCCTCTCTCCTAAAGTGTCCTCACAACCTACTGCTTACAAAAAATAATCCCTAATTCGAGATCATTCATTTCTTAGTGTAAAACTGTGTTGCAAAATGCAGACTACCATCATGTTATTGGTTCTGCACGACAGCCCTACCCTCTGGTTTTCCAGTATGTCCCATCACTGCTGGGGCTTCTGTTCCCTGGACACCCCCCTACCATTTCAAAGCTGAAGTTTCTCTCCTTTTCTCCAGGAAAGGAGACTTTGAACATTCACATCCACTTCTGGCTCTCGTGTGAAAGATCCCATAGGTAATTTTGGACTCAGTTTTGGAAAAGTACTGGACTTCCCAGAATGTACAAAGTGCGTTTTCTTTCTAGGCTTTTTCTGTAGGCTTTTTCACCATCTCAGCTCACACACCTTTGGCTGCTTCAGTGCCCTTTGCTGTGTGGGATCAGCCAACTGACCAGAGCTCCCAGAAACAGCCTTGGACAGAGCTTGGGATGAAAGCAGGACACCAAATCCCATCCTGGAAGGGAACCAGTATCCCTGCTAAGTTGTCAGCACTCAAGGG
>NW_008633234.1:0-5263 GCF_000691845.1 Merops nubicus | reverse complement strand
GCCCAGGGTCTTCCTTTTTACCCTTTTATAACAATAGGGGTGATGTTTCCTGTCTTCCAGTCACTAGGGACCTCACCTGACTGCCAGGACTTTTCAAATATTATCAACAGTTACTTGGCAACTGCATCTCAATAAAGCCATGCTGGTCGCACAGGAACATGTTCAGGAGGATTTTGTAAGTCTTCAGAGAAGCAGACTCCACAGATTCTCTGGGCAGCCTGTTCCAGGGCTCCATTACTCTCTCAGTAAACAAGTTCTCCATGATGTTGTGGTGGAACTTTCTGTGTTCCAGTTTGTCCCAATTGTCTTATCTCTGGGCACCACTGAAAAGAGATTGACCCCAGCTTCTTGACATGCACCCTTCAGATATTTTTAAATATTGATAAGATCTCCTCTTGCCATTTGCTCTTAGCCTTCTCTTCTCTAGCCTAAGCAGCCCCAGGTCTCTCAGCTTTTCCTCATTAGAGAAATGTTCCAGTCCCCTAATCATCCGTATAGCCTTCCATTGCATTCTCTCCAGTAGTTCCCTGTCTCCCTTGAACCAATGTGCCCAGAACTGGACTCAGTAATCCAGATGTAGCCTTTCCAGGGCAGAGAGTAGGTAGGGAGGAGAATCTTCCTCAACTTGCTGATCACACTCTACTAAGTGCACCCCAAGATACAATTAGCCTTCTTGGGCACATTGCTGTCTCATGCTGAGCTTCTTGTCCACCAGGACTCAAAGGTCCTTTTCCACAGAGCTAGTTTGCAGCAGGTCAGCTCCGAACCTGTATCAGTGTGTGGGGTTATTCCTTCCCAGGTGCAGGACTCTACATTTGTCCTTGTTGAATTTCATTATGTTCCCTTCAGCCCAGCAGGTGCCTACAGCCTGTCCAGGTCTTGCTGAATGGCAGCACAGCCTTCTGATGTGTCAGCCATTCCTCAGAGTTTCGTTGATCAGCAAATTTGCTGAGGGTACACTCCGTCCCCTCATCCAGGTCATTTGTGATGATTTGAACAAGATTTGACCTGGTCCTGACCACTGGGGAACACCACTAGCAACAGGCCTCCAACTGGACTCTATGCCACTGATCACAACTCTCTTAGTTCCACTGTTTACCTTTTTACACATAATTACACTTTACAGTCGTATGAAAAAAAAAAAGTTATAATTAAAAAAAAAATAAAATAGAGGCAAACAATATTGAGGCAATTATTTTACCCCAAGAAAATGAAAACATGTAGAGAGAAGTAATTGGTTAGAAATTGCTCATATTGAAGCAGTATGTTGGGTATTCTTTGCAATCCCGAATCACACTTTCCATTCATTTTTGTGTTGATGCAGCTCTCAAAGAAAAATACTATTTCAATTTTCCATGCTATATTCAAGGTTCATATTGGAAACAAATGTGAACCCTCTTTAGAATAACAACTCTCTGTTACTTTTTCCATAAGCACTTTTTTTCCCTTTTCCCTTTCAAGTCTGTAATTCTTTCTGTCTGGTTTTATTAAGTGTGTGAAAAGGTAGGCAGGCTGCCCAGGTCTTGGAAATTAAAGTAGCTCAGGTGGTTGCATGAAATCCAGAAGCTGAATAGCTAAGAAAGAAAGAACATATGACAGGATGATCCCACTTTGTATAGGAAGAAATTGAGGACATCCCCATCTACCGATCTTTCTGCAATCTCAATTCTGATACTTATTTATCATGATGCAAAATGAGATGGAAAAATCACATTAAAAGTTAAAAATTCTGCTTGGTAGGCTGCAGAGAAAGGAAAAATCACACAATCCCATTTTTTTTTTATTGCTATGGCAAGCATAAATGAGCTGTGTTCTTTAATAATGCAGTGTATTTGTATTACACTGGGAATATGAATTATGTAGACATTTATAGCTAAGTCTACATTGCTAACATCATGGTTATTTTCTCTGTTGTTTCCAGATACTATCAAAAAACAAAATGGAAGATTAGGTGAACATTGCACTAAAATCTGAACTGCTGGTAGCAAGAATCAAGAGACTAGACAGGCCAAAACACTATCAAACTTTCTGTGCCAGGCAAAAGGCACAGAGCATTTTGTGGTAGTCAAACACAGGCCCACAGACTTTTTAGCCTAGTGCAGACTGCTTGGAAGACAAGTGTCTTTATTTTATTTTACTTGATTTTAGTTTATTATCATTCTTTGCCTTGTTATCTGTCTTAACTAATTAATACATTCTAATAATGTTTACATAAGCAAAAATTAGACAATTATATTTTAGAGAAATCCACCAAAATATTATTCAAGTCTGTTTAAATAAGCATAAAAATGAACAATCTTCAAGAAAAATGCTAATTTTTTTCCTACCTTTCTTTCTTTTAAAAGTATTGTTGCGTCTCTCCTCTATGTGCCTGACCACTTCCAGTTTGTCTATATTTTCATGTTCAAATTGAGTTGTTCTAGCCTGAGACTGCCTAATTTGGATTGCAATATGATGTACATTTACATGCATGTATATTTACTTTTTTCCCCTTTAGAGCTGATAAATGAAAGTGATAGAAATAATTCAGTTTCAAGTTCTGTAAAACTTTGATGTTTTACTTGACCTCACCATGTCCCCTAAACTACCACATGCCATTTGTTTCCTATTATTGCACTTGAATATACATACAAATATCTGAGACGGATCCAAAATCACCAGGTACAGTAAATAGATCTGTGTGAAGTTTAGAAACCCTACAATCAGAGCCACAGGCCTGGTTTTTGGTGGGATTCCACATAGGGTGATACTTTTATCTGTCTGAATCTCTTTTTTATTTAACAGAAAACTCACATGGGTATAATGATTTATGATACCAAGTTCTCAGCATGATCTGGACTGTAGACACCAAATCTCTGAAGCATGAATTCTGATTTAGCATTTGTGTATCTGTATATATCTATATTTCCTTTTGCAAATCAACTGTGTAAATATACAGAGCTAAAAATATCTAGTGATATTGATAGAGGTATAATAATGAAAAATTACCACTTTTGCAGTGCATACTGCTGAGTTACTCTGGTTATTTCTATCTGATTTCTCTGCTTAAGTGGCTGGGTAATTTACATGTCCATCCCTAGTTTATAGTTCTCAGTCTCAAAATTCTCATACTCTACATTCTGTTGTCATTCTTTCTTAACTTTTGAATACTGAAATGTAAGATTTTATAGGCTCCATCACTGAGTTGCAGAGCTGTCCTGCATTTTATTACCTTTTCTTTCACATACTCAGTTAATGAAACTGATGAATGGTATTGAGAATTAAGATGATGGCAACATAAAATAGTAAGGCAACTATTTCATATGCCATCGTTCATTGTTCAACCCACTAAAGCTTCCACATTTGAGCTACTTGTTTTTTAAAGATACTAAAGTCAGAAGAATGTTAACTATGTTCTATCACGCCCTAGACCCATCTTCTTTTTTAATTAAAATAAGGGTTAGCACCTTCAGTTAACTTGCTTTCTTGTCTTATCAAGGTGCACAGGTTCTGAGGTTCTTCATGAAATCTTAATCCACAATATATGACAATAAGGATGTGGTAGATTCTTAGATAGTATGTAACAATAAGTGATTAATCCTTAATGTTACAGCCTCTGACAGGAACAGAATTAAGTTTTACACAACCTGAGAGGAACATCTGCAGAATTGCCTGAAAGCTTCTTTGAGGTGCCGTTATGAAACATCCTCTACAAAACAGTGTCTGATTCCAGTATGAAATAAACATCACGAAACTTTAAAAATACAGTTTAAAGACAAGTTTTTTCACAGTAAAATCTGATTTGGACTCAATGTGTTTGTTCTTATGCATTATGTGTAGTTCCATAAGGCTTATGCATAATACATAAAGGTATACCTATTCATAAGGATACATACTAGTCTGATTTAAATGAAAGACAATAAAACTAGAAACACAGAGGTTTTTTAAAAAAACTTATCCAGATGCACTTATAGAATTATGTCAGAAAAAAAAAAAAAAGTAAAAAACTCTAGTGATGAATGTATTTCTGCAAGACTTATACAGTCCACAGACTGTGAATTCTTCAGGCATTTAACAAAGGGACATCTTGATGTCTAGAGCTAAAATGAAAACTTTGTTAAGTAATGATAAGACTAACAACAATAATAATAATAATAAAAAATTTCATACCACCAGGGGCTTCATCCATGTTTCTGAAAGAAATTTTACAAAAGCTGTTAAAAACTTGAAAGTCACAAGTGGACCTGAGCAACCTGCTGGCAAATCAGGAGTTTCAGTAAGGCTAGTTGTAAGTTTGGACTGAATTTGCTATTACTTCTGGCTGATTCAAAATATTTATGTTATAGAAATGTCAAAACAGCTCATTTTGACATTTACTAAGCAGAGTGTATTGGCATTTTCAAGACATTAATTTTTTTAAGTCTTGTAAAGACAGGCAGGGACAAGTTAAAGCAATATTCGCATACCAACTGGAGGAATGAGCCCTTTTCCTGTTCAAAGTTCATTCGAGACATGAATTTCCCCTTTGCTTTAGAGGATCATTTTTCCCAGATCATCCTTAATTTGTGATTAAGTATTCCAGAACTGACAGTTGACAACCTCTTCTGGTATTAGTATTTTATTTTCCAGGAATACATGACATATATTGAAGGAGGAGAAAGAGAACAGTTTCATGGCATAATAGCTGAGATTCTTATCTTGATTTAAGTTTATTTTCTGTTACAATTATTATCTGTGATACACTTTATAAATTGCTTGGGGGTTTTTGTCTTGTGGTGTTTTTTTGGTCAAGAATTTAAGTGAATTATGCAGGCAGATACAAAGCTACTGACAAACTGAAAACTAGAAACAATCAACCTCATTCCTAGGCATTAAGTAGTAACCATAATTTGACTCAATTGCAGTGCTTAACATTTATATTCCAGTTGTATAGGAAGGGTGAACCTATTGCTACACAAAGCTAATGGCAATTGGTGAACCTAGAGATTTTTAAGAGTTTTGAGTTTACCAGAATTCTTCCTTATGGGGTGGTGGATAGTAACCAAGATGTTTTGGGCATTTTTCAAATATCTCAGTTCATGTAAATGAAATTTACACCAGAATCCAGAATGTAATCAGACTAAGAATTCTTCATTTTGCTTTTGATTCTAAACTTGGAGTTGCATTTCCTGTCACAGTATAAGAGCTTCAAAGGGTAACTGTAAGCACTGCAAAATGTCTTAAGTCATTTAAAGTCTTAAATACTAGGTTCATTTCATGTGACGTACGGAAATAGACTCTATAA
>NW_008633233.1:31785-34407 GCF_000691845.1 Merops nubicus | reverse complement strand
AAGAGAAGATTCTATGTGACAAAATCATTAAAAACTAATTGCTGTGACTGTTCTACAGCAGAATAATCTTCAAAAGCAAACCCCAAAAACCAAACCAAAAAAACCTAGAAGTGGCTTTTGACCAAACGACTGGAAAATCAGTTTACTGAGAGTTCCACTCGAGCCAAATCTGCATTTTCCAGCATAATAAACTAGTTGACCCAACATCATTTCGTGTGCTAGAGTGGCCTCTCTGCTAGAGATCAACAGGAAGGTTTTAAGAGAGCATGCCCAGCTGGATGCACTGTTAACGGGTCAATTTGCTGCCCATTTTCCATTGTCCCATGGGATGGGAGACAAGCTTCTCTCTGTTAACCAGCAACCCTGCAGGGACAATGGGTTTCAACAGGTTTTATTCCCCTCACCACCCCTAAACTTGCCTTTGGCTCCTTCCAGGAACTCTCTCTGAGCTCACGTTGAGTGGGGTCCTGTTCTCAGAGGGGTGTGTGGTGGAGAAGGTTGGTGTGTCAGGTCTGAAGGTCTGCAGCCCAAGTTAACGTCAGGGGGACCCTGCCCCTCTGCCAGCTCTGGGAGACCCCCCTGCAGTGCTGGGGCAGCTCTGGAGTCCTCAGCACAGCAGAGCCAGGGACCTGCTGGAGCGGGGCCAGAAGAGCACCAGCAATGCCCCGAGGGGGGAACCCCTCTGCTGGGAGCCCAGCAGGAGAGAGTTGGGCTGGGGCAGCCCCAGAGGAGAAGGCTCCAGCTGGGGAGACCTGCTGGGGGCTGCCAGGACTGCCAGAAAGATGGGGAGGGACTTTTTACAAGGGTGTGTAGTGACAGGACAAGGGGGGATGGTTTTAAACAAACAGAGGGAGATTTAGACTAGAGAGAAGGAAGGAATTTGTTACTCTGAGGGGGCTGAGCGCCTGGCCCAGGCTGCCCAGAGAGGTGGTCACTGCCCCATCCCTGGCACCATCCCAGGGGAGGTTGGCCGGGGCTCTGAGCACCCTGCTCTAGTTGGGGATGTCCCTGCTCCCTGCAGGGGGTTGGATGAGATGACCCTTTCAAGGTCCCTTCCCACCCAAACCATCCTCTGATTCTTGCAACCAGCCCCACCAATGACACCCCACACTGCAGCATCCAAGACCTTCCATGCAATCAACTCCTTCCTGCAAGGAGAGGATGAAACTGTTGTGGGCACAGAGATTTTTTCCCTATAAAAGAACCAGGGGACCCATCAAAGATGGACCTGGGGCAGGAGGTGAGATGTTGGCCAGAAGGAGGGGACCATGGAGCAGAGCTGCAGAGTGGGGTAGGGGACTTCCCTCCATGGAGCAGCTTTGTCCTCCAGCCTCCCACCCAGAGCAGGTGGGGTGGGGTGGGTGAGAGGCAGCAGAGCAGCTCATTTGCCAAGAAGCAGGAGCCTTTGATTGCCCACATTCATCCAGCAAGATAAAGTGGATGAAGTGCTGGGTGTTTACTCTTCCCTGCCTGTGTACACAACAGAATTGTGTTTCTTTTAATGGGAGCTCAGTTCTAATTACAGTCATTACCAAAGTGAGACTTTAAGCTCAACACCATCTTTCTATCAGCTCTGTGTGTGAGGTGCTGCATCTCTGGGCTGCTCTCCTCAACATCCCCCTCCTCTGACACAACCTGAGCCACGGTCTGGATAACCCTCCCTAAAATATTTGGGTTTTTTTTCTTGCCATCCCCTCTGAAGTCTCTCCAGAGCCACACACGTTGACAGCTCTGCAGGATCCAAAAGATCCTGGTGATGTTTCATTAATGGAGCTCGTCTACCCACGGATCCAATTTTGTCTGCTCCTCAAGGCAGCCGGCGTGTCGTGTGAGCAGCAGATGCCACAGCAGATGGCACAGACTCAACCCCAGCGAGCAGCTCTGGAGAGAAATCACTCATCTGGTCTCTCCTCCTTTGGCTAGAGCAGGGGTGTTTCTGGGAGGGAAGTTTGGGCTGAAAGGGGAGAAGGGGTAAGGATGAAAAATGAGCTGACCTCTGGGTCAGCATCTCCACGGACTGGACCCTGCAGAGGATCCACAGCTGAACAAACTCTGGTCACCTTTTCTCCTGGTCAGCCCCCCAGAGGAGCACCTTGAGGGCTCACGTAGAAGGTTGGGAAGTATTTCAACTCCAGCACTGGACACAAGAGGTTGTTGTGGACATCTCCAGGTGCTTTTGTGTGGCACCTTGTCCCCTGCTCTGCTGCATTCCTCACGTGCTCCTCTCTACCTTTTCTCCTGGTCAGCCCCCCAGAGGAGCATCTTGAGGGCTCACGTAGAAGGTTGGGAAGTATTTCAACTCCAGCACTGGACACAACAGGTTGTTGTGGACATCTCCAGGTGCTTTTGTGTGGCACCTTGTCCCCTGCTGTGCTGCATTCCTCACGTGCTCCTCTCTACCTTTTCTCCTGGTCAGCCCCCCAGAGGAGCATCTTGAGGGCTCACGTAGAAGGTTGGGAAGTATTTCAACTCCAGCACTGGACACAAGAGGTTGTTGTGGACATCTCCAGGTGCTTTTGTGTGGCACCTTGTCCCCTGCTCTGCTGCATTCCTCACGTGCTCCTCTCTGCTCCTGCCTGCTTGTGCCACGTTGTCTGGGTGGTGCTTGGGGTGTGCTTGCTC
>NW_008633233.1:0-31737 GCF_000691845.1 Merops nubicus | reverse complement strand
CTGAAGTGAAGACTCCCTGACCATGAGTACTGCCTGAGAGTGGACATTTCAACAGACATCCTGGTTTCTCTCCTCCTTCTGCTTGCTGACTGGGTACCTGTGATAGCTGGTATCCTCCTGATAGCTTGGAGTCATCATTGCTCCTCACTAGAGCTTAAACATCCTGTCCAGAGCCCCAACAGCAGCCACGTGCCCTTGACTGGTGTGGCTTTGTTGGCCAAGGAAGGAAGTTCAGGAGATAGACTTGGAACACAAACTAATCAGTAAAATGGACTGGGTCATGGATTTCTTTAAGAGTCATCCTTGGGTGACTGCGTGTGGCTTGGTCCAACCACCTCCCACGATCCAAAGTCTGAATAAAAATGGTCTCTGAGCACCAAAAGGGGTAAGACCTCTTTGATAACCTCCCTCTGAGCACCTCAGAGCTCCCTCAGCCTTTTATTTTTAGCAGTGCTTTGCCTCCAGTGCTGAAGAGTTCAGCTGGTTTGGGCTGCATATTGTCACCCTGGGCTTTCTGCTTCCTCAAATGGACCTTCTGGTTCTCAACAACTCCCCGACAGGAGGCTGGAGCTGGGTGGGGGTCGGGCTCTTCTTCCAAGGAGCAATCAACAGGACAAGAGGAAATGGCCTCAAGTTGCCCCAGGGGAGGTTGAGGTTGCCCCTGAGGAACAATTTCTTGCCCTGGAGGGTTGCCCAGGGCTGTGCCAGGCTGCCCAGGGCAGTGGTGGAGTCCCCACCCCTGGAGGGGTTTCCAAGCTGTGGAGATGTGGGGTGAGGGACACGGGGCAGTGGACTTGATAAAGTTAGGTGAATGGTTGGACTTGATGACCTTAAAGGTCTTTTCTAATTCAAGTGATTCTATGGGTCAATAAATTTGGGAGCTCTGTAGTCCTGATTTGAGTCTCTGTCCCATCGAGCTCTGCACTCTGCAAAGACAAACCTGGCTTTGCATGAAGTTCTCCTCTATTTCCACTTGGCCATTCTTCACTCACTCACCTCAGGAGATGATTGCACCACCTCTTAGACCTCCAGCTGGTACCTCCGTGGTTCCTCTGAGAGAGGAGTCAGGATCTTGCTCCTGGAGCAAAGCCTACAGCAAAGCAAAACACAACCCTCGAGTGAGACCTGTAGACAAACTCTCCTCTGGTTCCTGAGGTTTGTAGATCAGACCATTAACATTCTCCACCATCCTGGTCAAAGATTTGGCTGGTGATCAGACAACAGTTCAATGCATTCCATTTACAAAGCAATTCCATTTTAATAAGGTGTGACCCTTGAGGCAGGACCTGCCAACCTGCCAGCTGAGGAGCAGCAGCTGACCTAATCTCCACCACGGATGGATGTGCTGCAGCTGAGAAGGTGGCAGGGTAGCAAAATATCCTCTCTAATTGTCCAGCCAGACCTTTGCTGTCTGACCTCAGCACCTAGTGGGAACCAGATGCCTCAAGTTCCTTTTTGGTAGAACAGAGGTCTTGTTTCTGGCCTCGTGAAGCTGCTGCAGAGCCTTGGGAAGTCCTTTGGCTCCAGTCCCACCAGCCTGACAGGGAATTAAGGCTCTCTGGGGGAAGGGGAAAGTGAGCAGAAGCAAAATGTGACATACCCTTGTGCCCCCATGTGCTGAGCTGGGCTGAGAGCAGCTCCAAAGTAGACCCAGTCCTTGTAGAAGAGCTGAGGCACCCAAGCATCACTGAGGAGACACGTGGGTTTTTGTGGTCCTTTGCTGGGACTAAAGGCTGAATGGATCATTTTCCTTGTGAGGGAAAAGGGGTAGAGAGTCTCCTGAGTTCCTTGAGACAGAGGAGTTGATGTCCCCTGGAAGAAAAGCAGAGGGACTCCAGCCAGGCACAGTCAAACACTGGGACAACTAGAGGTGGTCGGTGCCCCAAGCCCATCAGTGTTTAAGAAGCATTTGGACAATGCCCTTCACTTCTTGCTTCAATATTTGGTCAGCTCAGAAGTGCTCAGGCCATCAGACTAGATGATCTTTGGAGGTTTCTTCCAACTGGGACTCTTGTGTTCTGTTCTACTTTTGGTAGCCCTGTGGCTGGGGTGGCCACGGCAGATTCTGCACTCACTGTTAGATGCTTCAATGTCTTTCCAAGTGGCAGCAGCATCCAGAGATCCCCGTGACAGCAGGAGCTCTAATAACCCCACTGAGGACATGGATACAGCATCTTGGAAACGAGGGGGCTCTGCCTTGCCCCAGAGCTCATGGCTCCTCTCCACATCTCCACGTTGGAGCTTTCCTAGGGCTGCAAACCAGCCAAAAGTCTGTCCCTGAAGGTCACAACAGCTTATGCTTGGGGAGAGCTTTAAGAAGAGGGTGGGTGTGGACTTTTTGAAGCAGATTGTCTTCACTGTGTCCTTTGCTGGCTGGATATCCCAGTAGGAAGGACACTGGCATCAACAAGAAGCACACAGGCCAGACCTTTCCACCCCCTTCCAGAGTATTTAGAGAGGACATGAGGTGACTAACAACCAGAGGAATAAACAGGAGCTCAACAAAGCAAAGGAAGGAGGGAGCTGAGTCAGAAGCCAGGTCATCAGTCCAACTCCAATCCTCCAGCAATTGCCAAAAAGCAACATCATTACCTCAATAATCCTCTTTTTCTGTCCCAGTGGTGATGTTGCTGCACCAGCAATGGGAACTCTGCTTGCAATGGACAGTCAGAGAGCTCTTCCACTCCCTGGAAACCCTCCATATTCCATCCAGCACATAAATAAACCTCATCTAAACCACATTAAACCCACCCATTAAAGCAGAGCCAGCCTTTGTACTGCTAACTTTAAGGTGGGACAGCTGATGTTGATTCTAAAGGTAGGGGCATCTGGTGGTGATCTCCTCATTGGTTTCACCCAAGCTTGGCCAAGCTTTGAGAGAAAACCTTGAGAGAACACACCCAGGGATGGGGCATCCACAATTTCCCTGGGGAAACCTGTCCCAGTGTCTCACCACCATCAGTGGAGAACTTCTTCTGAGTGTTTTTGTGCCTTAGTCTTCCCTGGACATCTTCAGCCTGTAGAAAGCAGCAGTGTTGAGCTGTTTAGGTGCTGGAAAGTGCTACATGAGGACATCTTTGATGTAATCCTGGCTGTGGATGTGCAGAGAGCTGTTACAATGAGCTCTGGGGGAGCAGGTGGTGGAAGGTAACACAGAGATTTTTTTCTCTCCAGGCTTTTAAGGACACTCTGCCAAACACAACTGTCCCAAAACACTGCAGTGCACAAGTGTACAAGCCACAAAGTCAAGGCTGAGAACCCCCCAGGAGCACCAGCAGAAGCAAATGCCAGGTGGAAGAGCACTGGAGTGCCTTCCATCCCAGTAGCCTTTATTTCCATCGTGCAGCCCCATACCTGGAGCTTGCCAGCTGAGTTTCCTCCAAAGGGGAGCAAAGGATGTACAGGGAAAGGGGATTCCTCCTGGGAGATCCTTTCAAGAAGGAAACTCTGAGCTCTTAAACCAGCCTGGAATACATTCCACTTGCCTTTTGCATCCCTTCTCTTTGGCTTTATTTATTTATCTCCCCTTTTCCTTTCTTGCAGTGCTCTCAGTTGCCTTTTCTTTTCTAATTCATCCTTTCAAAGACATCCTTGGCAGAGAGGATGGGGCGAGGGGAGAAAACCCCACGGAAACTTCCTCCTTCATTATTTTCAGGCTTGTTCAGAAAAGAATCAAGGGTGGAGGAGAGAGAAAGAACACAGAGCATTAAAACCCCTGGAAACATGCTCCTGCTGCTTTCCTGAGTGTCAGGGGAACGTTATCTGGCCTTGCACACGAGGAAGGAGAACTTGTGCCTTGTGAAGTGTAATAAGGAACACAGAGCCTAATGGAAAAATCATTTGCTTGTGGCATTTAATTAAATATGTAAATTTATGAACGGCCCTGAAATCATCAAATTAAAAGGCAGAGCTTGTCGTGCATTTTGATGTGATTCCCTCCACGGGTTTTCCCTCCATCCTCCCCCACTCCATTTCCCTTTAATCAAAGAGGTGACGTGGGGGGAGGCTGAGTTGAGTTGCTGAGCTGCTGCCAGGGTTGTCCTCGGGGCTTCCCCAGGGCTGACACACACACACACGAGCTGGTTTTATTCCCTGCTGGTCCAAGGAGATGGCAGATGGGCTCCTCGCTGCTGGGCATCCAGTCTGAAGAGCGTGGAGACACAAATGGTTCTCCCCATATGCTCCTGGAGCTTGGTGGGGTGGCATCACCTCCCCAACAACACGTTGTGAGAGTTTCAGTGGCCACCAACCCATCCTGGCCATCCACAAACCCCATCCTGCTTCTGGAGGACTAGAGTTGCCTCGTGCTGTTCCTTGCAGGCAGCACAACCACATCACCTCTTACCTGATGCCCCCAGCACAGCCATGGAGAAGAAAAAACTCCACTAAGAGATCTTCAATCCCTTGCTGTGCTCCAAAATCTACCTTAAACTTGTATCCTGGCCCCACATTTCCCATCATTTAGTGCTACCGTGGCATCAGCTCTTCTGATGTGATGAACCCACAGCTTCAACCTTTTCCCACAGACCCAGAGCTGGGGGACACCAAGGCTTGGGGCACAACATGCATTCCTCTCAGGGCCCATCACTGCTCAGCATGAACCACTGGCCACCCTCCAAAAGCCCACCATCCCTCCATCCATCCATCCATCCATCCATCCATCCATCCATCCATCCTCAGCCCTGGGATGCCCAGAGAGGTGACTTTGTCAGACCCAGGCTATCAAATTGGCCCTTTTGACTTATAGCTGACTAGGTAGAACCTGGAGCTGCCTCCACCTTCCCATAGCCAGCTCAGTTTTTGGGTCTGATACAGAGGATATAGGGTTGAGATGAGCAGTTCCTCCTGATTCTTTCCCCCCTTTGCAGTCCCAGCTGGTGTGGTGCATCAAATACTCCTTCTCAGCACTAACTTCATGAAAATTTATGCTTGCTCCTGACCTGGGCAGCTGCAATGGGGGGTCAGGTGACAGAGCACTCACCTTCCTCAACTCACCATCATCCTCAACCTGCTTTGTAGAGCCCATCCAGGCAGGATGGGCTTGTGTAGGAAACACCAGCCAAAACCAGAGAGCAGCAGGGAAGATTAGAGGCATTACAATGAAGCGTTGAGCTCCAGAGGGAAGAACAACATAGAAAAGGGAAAAAAAATAGGGTAAGAGAAGGAGTTTGTGATGCAAAGGCCACGTGCTGATGTTTGTACAGGCCAGCAGTAAGTCTGAAGCTCTATCCACGAGGCCAGAGACATGGATTTCTCCACCACAGCAGAGCTGGCAGAGGTCACAGAGGTCTGATCCTTTCCCTGAAGTTTTGCTGAATGCCAGCTCTCAGCTGGAGCTGCAGATGTGCCTGGAAGGTGGCCTTGCACCCCCAGACACCTCTGTCACCACAGCAGTGCCACCTCTGCGTGTGGATTGTCAGCTAGCCATGAGGGAAAGCCTGAGATTGAGCAAGTTTACTTTAAAAGGCTCCCCTGTTCCCTTAAACAACTTTGGCTTTCACCAAGGGACTGCAAACCATCTCTGCAACGAGCCCATCAACATCTCCCCCAGCTCCTTCCCTTCCCAAATTGCAATGCCCAACCCAAATTAGGGGGTCACTTCACAGGGAGCTCAGGGGGTCCAAACCGAGCCACTTATTTGTCTAGGTGTTCAGGGAAAGTTGCCCACCTTTCCCTGCCTTCCCAGGCTGCTTTAGATCTGGGGTCCACAGGTCTCGAGATGCAAAATCCATCTCCATTTGGCACCAAGAGCTGAGCCCTGCCCTGGAGGGAGTGAGGCACTTTGTTTTCTGCTGGCAGGAGGTGCTGTGAGCACGTTGTCCCCTTTCCAGGTACACCACCCCTTCACTTTATTTATACATCTGCCTGAAGTAGGGTGAAGAAATCTGTCATGTGCCATCCAGAGACCCATTTATCCTGCTGAGGGGCTGTGCTGATCCACTCAGAGAGCAGCAAGCAGCAAAGGGGGGGTCCTCTCTTCCAGCCCACTCCTCTTCCAGAGAGAGCAGGGACAGCTCCAGCTGTGCAAATGAAATTCAAGAGACTGAATAACATTTTAATGCATGCTCTTAGCGTGGAGAGTTGTTGTTTGTTTTTTTTTTTCCCCTCCCTTCTTGCCTTCCCTTTGATGGTTACAAATGGAGGGGATGTTATTTGCTTGTACAGCTGCAAGGCCAGGTCTTTGGAGAAGGTAGGGAGGATGGGGGAGATGATTTTATCAGGAATTTGAAAGAAGGCATAAAGCAGCTTCCAAAAGAGCAGTCATCAGCTCATAATCTCATTTGTCAGCCTGTCTCAGCAGGGACCAAACCCTTCGTGGCTCCTGGGGTGAAGCTGCACTGGCCATTATCCCAGCCCTGAGCTCTCTGGATTACTGCTGGAAAACACAAACCTGGTCGTGAGCCCACAAGCTGCCAGTGGGGAATCACCTGCTCGAGGCTTCTCCCTTTACATAGTCTTGATCTCCAGGAGAGGTGAAGGACAGTTGATGGCTGTGGAGCAGAGCTCACCATTCCTTTGCCTGCAGAGCAGCCAACGTCCACCACCCAAATACTCCCAGGAGGTGCAACACCCCTGCCTTTCTCACCAAACCTGAAAACCCCAGCCTGTGAGGTTCAGAGTTTCCCCAGTGCCTTCTTCTGGTGGCTGATGGAGCTTTTGGGAGCTCCAGACGTGTGCACTGCACTCTTGATGGAACGTGGCTGTTGAGGTCGTAGGGTTTTCAGTCTTTCTGTTGGTCAATCACAGAAAGGTTGAATCCACCCGCGGTATATCCACAGGCACTCATGCTACCTCAGCTTCATTGTCACCTTCTGGAGCTCAGGGTGGCAGCCCTCAGTGCTAGTTGTCTTTGTGAGGGCAAACCACGAGTTCTTGGTGTGTTGGCCAAGGCACAGCCTCGCCTGGTCATCTGGTTTTCTGTGGTTCTTTCCTCTTTGAGCTCCCCCTGGAAGAAGAAGGGGAGATTGAGCTCAAATATTTGGGCTAAACACAAGAGGAGAAGCCATTTCTTCCTACGTGTTGAGGAACAGACCAGACACAGGTGACCCCACACCCTAGGACTCCCCATGCCCACGTCCAGACACCACAAAGAAGAAGAGTTTGGAGTGAGGTTAAGGCAGAAACGTTGGGTCTGTGTAACCTGGGGGGAATGATGTATCCTCCCAGGAAAAGGAGCTCTCTGGAGGTGGCACCCCTGTGGGAACGTGGCCACGCTGGAGACCTTGCTGGGCTGGCTGAAATGGGATCTGACTGACTAGGAGAGGGGTAACTGCATCAGGAATGATCATGGGATGGCCTGAGCACCTCTTTCTCTTTAAGAAACCACTAGAATGGCTGTTTGGAAATCTGCCATTGCTAAAGAAATAGCTACTCCCAAGAAAATGTTTATTTCTCCAGCACAGGGCTTGAGCCAAAGGTACCATGTTAGGAGCAGCCTATGGCAAGGCAAAGAGCCACAGCATGGAAGACAAGGGGCAAGTGGTTGGGTGCTTCTTAGTTTGGAGATGACAGGCAAAAAAAACCCTCAAGTAGATGCATGGAGACATGAAACACAGCCCAAATACCACTGAACTATTCCCAAACCATCTTCAACCCATCTTCTCATCAGAGCAATGGAACAAAATGGGCTGCAGATGTTTTTCACCCTCAGAACCAACCAATCTGCACAGGTTCCTTGACCCAAATGTCACCCTCCAGCCCTCAGCAAAAAGTCAGTCCTAGCTCTGGGCCATTCTGCTAAGCAAAGATTTGCAAACACTCTGGGAGACAATGGGAAGAGTCTTTTGCTGATGCAGGGGGACCACAGAAGTGCTCCACACGATGGGCATGAGCCTCACCACCCTTGGCATCCTTCAGCCCCCCCTTGGAACCATCTGAGGACAGCAGGAGAGCTGCCAGGGATCTCTGAGCATGAAAACCAGCAAAGGTTTTTTATCTAATTCCTCACCATAACACAGCCCAGGCCCTTCCAACAGAACTAAATGGAGGATCTCTGAGTTTCTCTAGAGTTCAGGCCAGCAGCTGGCTCCCAACCTCCCTGGATGTGGTCTGCTGCTGGTGGCTTGCCACCTCTGCTGTGGCAATCCCACCTTTGGGTGCTGCTGCATCAGGTCTGGCCCTAGAGCAGTTCTGCAGGGTGGGTTGAGGCTGAGGAAATGCTCAGAAGCTGACTAAAGATCAAATCATAGCCTCATAGAATGGGTTGGGTTGGATGACCTTACAGATCATCTAGTTCCAACCCCCTTGCCATGGCCAAGGAGATCTCCCCCTTGACCAGGTTGCTCAAAGCCCCATCCAACCTGGCCTTGAACACTTCTAGGGCTGGGATCTTCAGCTTTTTCCTTCTACTGCTCTTCCAGCTGCTCTCAAAGGTGTGGAGCAAAGGAAACAAGCACAGCTCAAGGGATTTCTGCCCGTGACCCCTGGAGATGTTGGAAATGGCAACGCATGGAGCAGAGCAGGAGCTGATCCCTCAGCAGAAGCTGCTGCTTTGGGGTCTACAGCTGAGATGCTAAACCCAGGAGTGATGGGAGCAGGAGGAGGTGGGTAGGCAGCGATGGGCAGGGGCTGGGAGGCACCAAGACACCTCAAAGAGGTGGGACAGAGGGTTTGGGGGGAGACAGCCACTGGCAGTGTGGTCACAGCTGCAGAGGTGCACAGAGGGTGTGGGCTGAGGAGAAAAATAGGTGGTGGGACTGAAGAAACCACTGCTGCTGTGTGATCCTCCTCTCAACACCTCCTCTTCCAAGCCTTTAATTCATCTCTCTTCAGCCTGGGGAAGGATTTTCTGTGAAAACAACGAAGCTGGGCCAAATTTTCCCCTCTTTCTGCTTTCTTCCAAGGCCATCAGGGTTGACTTGGAGCTCCAGACTCTTCCCAAAATGAGAATAAG
This sequence comes from Merops nubicus, assembly GCF_000691845.1. NCBI lineage: Eukaryota > Metazoa > Chordata > Aves > Coraciiformes > Meropidae > Merops > Merops nubicus. The sequence goes on along the minus strand of NW_008633233.1, from coordinate 22,844 downwards.
TGTGATGCTGCGTGCTGAGCTGCTAAAAACTAGTCCTTTGTTTCTCCTGGCCTGGCTTTCTCCTCAGCCAAGCTGAGCTTAACAGCTCCTAAATTTTATAGATGTTCTCCTACGAGTTTTGGAAATCTGAGCCCCACCCATCCTTGGGGAATTAGGGCAATAAAAGTTAAAAATCTGAGAAGTTTCCTAACTGCTGAGGGTGTTTGCTGCCACACTTATCCACTCTGCTTCTAAACCTGCTTCTGAAGCTGCCCAGCAAAGAGAAGGTGGCAGAAGGTTTCTAATTCTGAAGCTGTCAGCTCCTTTGTTGCTGGGGCAGCTGGAGCAAGCAGAAGTGATGAGGAGCTGGGAATCCGTGTGGCTGAGAGCTGTGGCTGAGGCAGCACTTTTGATCTGGCTAAATAATATTGATAATTGGTTGATTTTTATGAGAGGGAGGCAAAAAAAATAAATACAGAAATCAGAAGGTTGAAAATCTTGTCTGGAGGTTTTAACTCTGTCGAGTCCTTGGTGGATTTTCATCATGTTTGGGGGTTTTTTTTCCCCTCTCTGGTCAGCATCACAAATTTGATGTGTGAGGGAGTTTTCTGGTGGAGTTGGTGATTGTTTTTCACCAGGGCACACAGGCCCTGGCTCGTCCTTGCGATGCTGGTTGTGATTTAGGTGGGTGTTCTGACAGGACCACGTCAAAGTGGTTGTTTGGAAAGGAGGAACCCACCTTCCATCATTCCCCAGGGCTAGAGGTGTTCTTCAGACCTGGTGTCCCCCCACATCAGTCATGGACTTGGACATCAGGTGAGTGGGGCAGCAGAGATCCAGGGGCTGGGGAGAGCAAGGTTGTATCTCAGTGCAAGCTTTGTAGAGCATGGACTTCAGAAAGCAGCCTTGAGACCTTCTCAAGGGTCCAAACTTCTCATTCAGACCTCGTTCTTCTATCCATGCAATGGAGATGAACACACAGCGTGCTGGGAGAGCCTGAGCTCCTGTCCTCCTACCTCCACCTCCCCACAAAACCTGCCCACAGCAGCCAGCTCACCTTCCCCTCTGGGTGCCTGGATTGCCAGGGGCGTGGGGAGAGGTCACCAAAGGCCTGGAGGTCTCCAGGGACCACATCCATCTCTGAGCCTGAGGCACACCCCTCTCCAGGCCAGGCTGGTGGCTCTGACTCTCTAGGCAGGACATTCACAGCCTGAGGGATCAGTCAGCAAGACCCAAAGGACAGACAGATCAGGGACAGACTGCCACAGCTCGAGCAGAACTGGTGGCAGCTCCACATCCTGGTGGAGCCCAAGACCCTCCAGGTCTGCAAACCAAAGCCCAACCTCCTCTCTGCCTGCAAAACAATAATAATTAGAAAAAAAATTGGCCTTTCAGAGTAACTCACATCTCTAAGACAACTCAGTGGAACTGGGTTTTCTCTCTTAAATTTGCTTCTGCCTTCTTGCACAACTCTGGAAGCTTGCAAGGGACCTCCAGCCCTGAGAGGAGAGGAGCTGGGGGGTGAGACTGGCAGGGTTCAACCTCCAAACTCCTCGCCCTGCTTTTCAGCAGGCCAGGTCAGGTGAAAACCCAAAGCTTGGTGGTCACAAGGAGCATGATCAGCTGCAGGAGTCCCTGGTCACCACCCCTGGAACTGCAGCACATTGTCCCATGGAGCAGCCCAAGGTGGGTCAGGGAGGAAGGGGAATCAAAAGGAGCTGTGCTGGTGGGGAGCCTGGCAGGCAGGAAAATTTCCCTTTGAAGGGTATATTTAGGACTTCAAGGATAACCCAGTGTGCTGGTCTCCTTGGCAACAAAGCATCCTTTGCCCCCAGAGCAGACAAAGCTGAGGACTCACCTCACCTGCCTTCCACACACAAGGTGGAAAGGTGACCTTGTCCCTGCCACAGAGGTCCCTTCTCTCCTCAGCCCCCCCAAAAACTGCACAGGATGCTGAAAAAAACAGAATGGCCACTAGGAACTACTGGGGATGGGTAAAAAAAATTCTGTGGAGCCAAACCATTGGAGAGGGTGGTGGAGACCCAAAGAGTGAAGATCTTCACAGCATGTTCCAGCTGGTGAACATCAGCTTCACAACCCCTTCACTCCCTTTCTGCTTCCCTGGGGGGTGGCTCCATGCAGGAGACACAGCTCAGGGCAGAGCTCACCTCTAGCCTATCATTGGGCTTCCTGGGCCTTGGGACAAGGCTTTACCTGGGCAAACCCCAAGTTTCAAGAGCTAACCTGGCCTCAGAGGGCAACCACCAAGCTCAGATCACTCTTTGCAGCAACCTGGACCTTCTGTTGTCTGGGATTTTGGGGCTGCTCTTTCACTCTCCCCCCATAACCATCATTCTTCTTTTGAGGGAGCTGAAAAAGCTTGAGAGCTTCTTCCCAGAAATGAAATGAAGCTGGTGGTTGTAGGATACATCCTGATGCAGATGATGAAGCAAAAAGGTTTGCTCCTTCTGGTCCTACCCAGGAGTTTGCTCAGAGCATTACGCCGTGGCTGGTGCCTCCCACTGGCTGGGAAATAAACCCTCAGAGGAAGAGGAGTCATCAAAAAGGGACATGCTGCCACCGAGTAGATCCAGGCACCACGGCTGTCCACAAGGATCCAGCTCATTAGGGATCCAAAAAGCACCTCCCTCCTGAGACAGCAGAGAAATCCCCTGGTAGATGCAAAACCAACCACAGGAGACAACTTTTGTTACCCAGCTGAGCTGCAAGACTCCACACAGGAGGCTGAAGGTGCTGCTGCAGGGGCTCAGGGGGAAATGCACCAAGAGTTATTCAACACAGAGGTCATCTGCCTCTGGAGAGAAGGTTGAAGGTGGCTACCAAGCGTGGCTGCCATGGGAAATGCCTTCACAGCCAGGAGCTGGGCTGTCTGAACGTATCCTGCATCTCCTGCAGCAACCCTAAAGGTCGTTCTCTGCTTGTTTTAATCTTCCTTTTTATCCATCTGCTGCTCAGAAACACTTCTCTGGCTTAGGGCTACCTTGGGTTGACCTCAAGAGGGTTGTTTCACTTTCTCATGGCTCCCCAAATCAATGAAGGGGATGAAGGCAGAAGTTCTCAGATGGATCCAGGCTGGCCACTGATGCCTGGGGAAGGCTGGTTGTCCTCCACTGGCTGGGACTTCTGCTCTTCATAAAGCCTGTGCTCACCCTGAGCACTGCCTGCTCCTCTCCAACCAACCAAAAGAGGCATTGTGGTGGGAAGCAAAGATCAGTGAAGCTCTTCTGTCCTCCTGCCTTGCCCCATTCCCACCCCAGCCTCTGCTGGGGACCTACACGGGCTAATTAAACACCAATTTATTCTTTATCATCACTTGTCTCTGTCAATGACAGCAGCAGCCTGTGGTGGCACGGGCTGGGGCACTCTTAATTAGCTGGGAAATGAAGTGATAACCTTGAAGGCCGTGGTAGACCTCAGCAAGGCTCATCCTCCACGTCAGACCACTGGCTTCTCACAGCCTGGCAGCTGAGACGTGAGGGAACCAAGGGGAACCATCCTGCTCCCCTGGCAGCATCTCAGGGGCAGGGAGACACATGAGCCATGTCTCTACCACACCCTCAGCCTCCCAAAATTGTTCTGTTGCCACCTCAGCCTCTCCTTTGGGGGATGGGAGTTCAGCCAGAGCTGCCTCTGCACCGCTGCCCCAACAGAGACTCCTTCTGGAGTGTTCCTTCTGGCCCTAAAGCTTGGTGCAGCAGGAGATGCCTCCATGATGTTGTCCTCTTTAAAAGCATCTGGAGGTTTTCCTGGGGTCTAGCAAGACTTTGTTGCAACCTCTTGTTCTCCAGGTTCATCAGACTGGCCGTGGAAATCGCAGCCACTTCCCCAGGGAGCTGCTGAAACTGGCCCCTGGGCATCCTTCTGCTGCTTCCCTCTGGCCTCACAGCCAAATTGCATTGCTGGTTCCTCCTCCTGCTTCTCCCACACTCCTAGAGACCTGGCTCCCAGGTCTGAGCTGGGCTGCAGCACCTTCACCTCAAGGCTCACGGTGGAAAGGGGACCATGTCTATGACCTTTTGGCTCCTCACTCCAGCCCCAAGCTCTTTCCATGAGCTCCAGCAGCTCAGCAGCACTAAACCAACTTGCTCTCATCTAAGGGTTGACCCCAGAGATCACAAGAAGAAATAAGAAATGAGAATCTGGATGAGTCACATCATCATTTTCAGATCTCATGAAGTTGGTAGATCCAGTCTCTATCAATGTAGACCTTGGCAAAGCACCTAATGCCCATAGAACATTTTCCACTGACAAGCCTCTGGTGGGCACCTATCATGGCCACGTTAGACTTGAAGAGTGCCACATCTATCCACACACATGGAGACACACAGAAAGGTCCATGGCACCCTCTCCTCTCCCTTAGACCCTGCTCAGCTTTTCCCAGGCAGCTCCAGCTGGTCTCACTTCCTGGAAACCAAGTGTGATGCAAGTCCTGCCCACCTGGGAGACACCTGCCCAAGGTGGGAAGGGAGGAGGGGGGAGCACAGGGAGGTGATGTGTTGGAGACAGATGAGGTGAGAGACAAGTTTCCTTCCCTGCATGGTGCTGGAGAAGGGATCTGGGGCTGGTGCCCGTGGTTGATTCAATCTGGGAGGCTGGGCCAGCTCCTCCTGCCTCTTGTACAAACCCTCAAGGACTTGAGGGGGGCTCAGCCTGTTCTCTAAGGAGCTTGTTTGGACAGCTGCTTGGTCTCAAAGCACTGAGAGTCCCTTTCTCCACCTTGGATTGCAATGAACTGACTTGGGGACTGACAAGAGAGAGTCATCGTTTCTCCTGCAGCCAGAACAGCCTGAAATAGGTTGCAATGGTTTTGGATCTCACCAGGCTCCCTTGGGAAGTCCAGCAACGCTGTTTCCACTTCCATCAGAGTATCTGCTGCCCCTAAGAGCTAACAGCCTGCCAGCCATGGCCTCCAGAAACCCAGGGAGGAGAGGAGGAGGCAAAGCACCGTGGTCCTGCTGTTGCTTGCTAACCTAGCTGGAGTCCCCCAAAGGCTGCACACCCCCCATCACCCCCCTGGTTGTAAAGCTGACAAATGAAGTACCCCAAACATCCTTTTGGATGTTGACCTCAAGGCTCTTCATGACCTGGCTGCTGCCAAATTCTGCTGAGCTTCCATTCTCCAGTTCCACCCTGTCCCTTGTAGCTTATGTAGGTTGTTGATGGACTTTTATCCATGGTCGTTTAGGCTGTTCAGCTCCTGCTGTGATTTTGGGGTGTACCAGCTAGCACCCTCCCAGCCAATGTCCTGGCAGGACTGACACGGCCACAGATGGTCCTCCCTAAGGAAGAAAAGATTGTGATCTCCTCCCCAAAGCCTTCTGAGATCCCCTGGATGCCTTATGAGAGCAAGATCTTGTTACATATCTGCATTTGCAGAGATATATTAAAGGACTTTTCCAAAGCTGCAAGCTGGATGGTCTTAGGAGAGCCAGAAATGAGTCCCAAGCACATAAATTATGGCTGTGAAGTTGATTAGATCATCAGGGGACTGAAGCATCTCTGTGCCAGGCCAGGCTGAGAGCCCTGGGGCTGCTGAGCTGCAGAAGAGAAGCCTCAGAGGGGATCTGAGCAGTGCTGAGCAAGAGCTCAAGGGCCCCGGGGGGCAAGAGGCTGGGGCCAGACTCTGCTCAGTGGTGCCCAGCCCCAGGCCAAGGGGCAACGGGCACCAACTGGAACCCAGGAGGTGCCACCTGAGCAGGAGGAGAAACTTCTTTGGGGTGAGGGTGTTGGAGCCTGGAGCAGCTGCCCAGAGAGGCTGTGGAGTCTCCTGCTCTGGAGAGATCCCAAACCCTCCTGGCTGTGACCCTGGGCACCCTGCTGGGGGTGAGCTGCTGGAGCAGGGGGGTGGAGGAGATGATCTCCAGCACAGTGTACCCTAAAGAGCTGGTGTAGGAGCTCACTGAGCTCAGCTTATTGCCTCCCGTGGCACCAACAAGAGGCCCAGTTCAGTGAGATGATGGGAACCAGGATCCATTGTGTTAATTCCTCTCCTCTTACCCCTCCAGCATCCAGTGCCAGCCTGGCCCAGTGGACTTTCCATTTCAAATCCCAAACCTTATAAATCCCTTGGGAGAAGAGGGACAAGGGAGAGGAAGGGAAGAGGGAATCTCTGCAACTTAATAACCTCTAATCTGGCCTCCTCTGATCATCCCAAATTTGGCTTATTAAGCCTGGAGCAAAGGAGGCTCAGGGGAGACCTTCTGGCTCTGCACAGCTCCTGACAGGAGCCTGGAGCCAGGGGGGGGTCGGGCTCTGCTCCCAAGGAACAAGTGATACAATAAGAGGATGTGGCCCCAAGTTGCCCCAGGGGAGGCTGAGGTTGGACCTGAGGAACAATTTCTTCCCCTTGGGGGTTGTCCAGGCCTGTGCCAGGCTGCCCAGGGCAGGGGTGGATCCTATATCCATGGAGAGGTGTCCAAGCCATGGAGATGTGGTGCTGAGGGACAGGGGGTTAGTGCTGACCTGGCAGTGCTGGGGTTAACTGTTGGACATGATGATCTTAGTCTCTTCCAATCCATCTCCAGGATGGCCTCTCCCAGCTCACTCTCCAGAAGGGTGGAACTCTTCTTATTTCTCAGCTTCTGCCACCAAGATCCTTTTTTTTCTAGGAAAAACAAATGCAGAACAGGTCCCAGCAGGAGAGGATGGAAAGCAGTTGACATTTCCATGAACCCCCAGACTTCCATCTTCCCCATTATCATTATTGTTGCTGTTTTTGCAACTAAAACAGTAAAACCCCACTCCAGGTCTTACAGAGGGGAGCAGCAATTTCTTGCAGAGCCCATAGGAAGTTGGGGAGGTCCTGTAGGAGCTGCTCCATGTCCTAAGAGCCCACAATCCTCCCAGGCTGTCATCCAGCTCTGAGAATATCTAGCTGGCCATGGTTGAGAGGTTGGAAGGAGCCTTTTCTCCCTTCATGGGCAACCAGAAGGAGCCCCAGGAGGAAATCCTTCTGGAAATCCACCTCACTCCCATCTCTCCTGCCTCTACCTCCCCACAAAAGGCAAATCTGTGGTGGAGCTGGAAACAGGGCCAAGATGTTGCTCTGCCTCAGCCTCGGAGCTTTCCAGGAGGATTGCTGGGTGCAGGCACCCAAAGCCTTGGCTTGAGGCAAAGCAATTGTGGGATTTAAGCCTTTAAGAGATTTTCTGCAAAGGTTTTTCACTTCGATTGACCTTTTAAGGGCCAATTCTGTTGCTTTTGTAGTTAAAGCTGATCTGTGGGGGTCATTGTTATCACTTATTTACTCCTGGTTTTATTTCACCCCATGGTTTCCTGAAATGGCAGTGAACTCTCTAATCCAAACCTCACCTAAAGCATCTGCAGAAAACAGTTGAGTCACTCAGGACTGACTTTTTTTCATGCATGTACTCTCCATCCATCTCCCCTCCACCCCCTTGGCCCTGCAGAGCCACAAACATGGACTCCTTGACCATGTTTTCACCAGCAGACCATGCACCAAGCTCACATCCAATCCCTGATGGATCCCAAACCATCACCCCTGCAGCACAGGCCCCATCTGATTCCCTCTCCTCCTCACCAGCCCCCAAAATCACTACCTTGCCCAGGACACAGAGTGTCCTGGTGATGCTGGAACTGCTCCTCAGAGGTTGTAGGGCAGGAAAAAAATGTCTTGATCAAGCATTTAATGTATTTCTTACTTGCAGCACAGTAAAACATGATGGGCCAGCAGATGGGACCCAGAGACTTCAGCACTTTCTGTGCCAGGGCTTCCCCAAATGAACCTTTTGGTTGCCCTCCACGTTTAAGTATGGTGGTAGCATTGACTGATGTGGTTTGAGCTGCAGAAGAGCCACATCCTCATTCCCTGCTCTTTGTGGTCTGATAAGAACCTCTTGGCCCTAAAACTTCCCATCCTTCACCTTCTCTGCCTCTTGCCACATCCCAGTGGCACGAACAACCTCTTGGCTGATGGATCTCTGCAAAATCCTCCTCACAGCATGGTTCTGGTCCTTTCATCAAAGCTCATCAGGCCACCTCCACCTTGAGGAAGGTGCAAGGCACCCATGGTGTTGACCTGAGCCATGGAAGATGCTGGCTCACAGATATTTCTGAATTCCAAGGGTGTCCAGGCTGAGTTCCTGCCCCTTGCTCAGGTCACTGCTGCTTCCAGTCACCTGGAAGCAGCTGGTAGCCACAACTTGAGGACTTGGGTCCTTCTGACAAGGACTACGTTGGTTTGGTCACCAAACCAACAGCACCAGGTCCCATAGAGTGGGAAAGGATAAGATGTGGTCTCACTAGGGATGAGGGAGGATACACAACAGCAGTAAAACCAAGCCAGACCACAGGCTGTTGGCCACCTCCCCATTGGCCCACAGCAGCTGCCAAAGGAAGAGCATGAAAACCAGCCAGCACACAGGGATAGTTTCCAGATCACTCTTCCTGCTCTTCACAGCTCAGGTTTTCCACAGAAGTGGTGACTTCATTGAATTTACCACATCTGCTGTCTTTTCTCCCCTTATTTTTGTCCTGGTTGCTCCCTCTTGGCATCCACCACACCCTGCAGAAAGGAGTCATCAACTTCTCCTCTTGCACAGGGCTAGGTGCTCTGTCTCTTTGGAGGCCATCAACTGTTACATCCTATTTTTCATCCTGGAGAAGACTCTGAATGGCCAATCTTACCCATCTCCTCTGTGAGCATCATGATTTGGTAGATCCCCCCCCAGATCAAGACGGTCAGGGTGTGTTTGTGTGTGTATTTAAACATAAAAAAAGGGAGGAAAGATTCCTTCCTTCTAGCCTAAAATGCTCCAAAAAGACCCACTTGCATCCTACTGATTTGTTCATTAACCTCTGTTAATGAATTAAATCTTTCAGGGACTAAAAGGGCAGAAGTATTGCCACCAAGTGAATTACCTTATCTTGCCTAGCTGAGAGGAAGTGTAAAGAGAGCACAGAAAACAGGTGAGCTGTGGAAAATCATACAAAAGATGTATTGATTTCTCTCTTTTTTTGATTCCTCTTTTTTTTTTGATTCCCCTTCCCCCTTTTCCCACCTCCCAGCTGGTGCCAAAAAGGAGATAAGAGCTGCTGGGACTTCTAAGAGGATGAATCATCTTCTTTCAAGCCTCTGTGACTGAACTTTGAAAAGTCAATGAGAGAAAAGCCTCAGGAAAGTGAAAGCTCGTGTCAAGGAAATGAAAGGCTCCACAAAGGGAAAACTGGAAGACCCACCAACCCCATACAAAGAAGGAATTATCCAAGGGAGGTCTGTTAATACAAGAAAGAAGGGGGGGGAGAGGAGTTTTGTGTCTAGGAGGAGTTTAAAACCTGTTTCTTGCCCTAGACTCCTTCTCCAACCCCAGACCAGCCCTTAAAACCCTTGAATCTGCTATTTCTTCAGCCTGAAAGGACAGGGCATCATCTTGAGCCCCACACAGCTCAGCCCTTCCTGAGCAGGACCTGGGTGTTTGCTGCACTAGCTGCAAGTGAGGGATGCTCCCAGCAGGTCCACGATGGACAAACAGCCACCACAGCTCCAGCATGCCCTGCCAGATGCCAGGAGCCCCACGGGTGGGTGCTACGTGCCCTTGGGGCAGGGCTGAAACAGGAGGGAGGAGAATGAGACCTTTTTAGGTCATTTCACATACCAAAGAGGAGCTCGCAAGGATTTCCAGGGCAGGGAGCTTGGGAAAGAAGCCACCAGCAGAAAGGATCCAAAAAAGGAGGCAGAAAGGATAAATTGTTCCCTTTGCCTTCATCCTCCATCGCTTCAAAGCCTCCCAGTCATCAGCCTGACTCACAGGAGGCTTCACAGAGAGGCATTTTCCCTTCCAGACCTCTCTGAAGGCTCTGGTGACTCAAGGGGACCCTTGGGCTCTGTGGCTCCTTGCCCTGATTTGCACCCTTGGGAAGGGCAAGGGAAGGATGCTGCCTTCAGCCCCCATCCCTCATCCCACTCTGGTCACCTTGGGTGCTGGTCTTTTCCCAGTGGACTCAAGACTCTGGGTTGCTTTGGACAACCCTCGTTGCCAGTTTCTCTTGGCTCTCATCTCATTTCCTCAACAGCTCCCCAAAAAAAGTGCTAGACACAATCCATCCTTGCTCTAAACCACCCAACTCTGCTGGACCAGTGGTGGTTGGGCCATAGCTCCTTGTCAGCTCTCCTGGGCTTTCCCAGCCCCAGGGCTCAGCTCTGAAGCCTTCTGGTGCCAAGGGTTTATCCACTGCAAATTAGGAATCTGCCTCCTATAAACAGGGGCCAATGTTTCAGGTTGTGATTTTGAAGGAAGCTCTAATCCCTTAAGCACAGCCCTGAAGACCCCACAGGGGTGACACGGCCTCAGGGGCTGCTCCTGTCCCCCAGGTTAGCTGTCAGAAAATACACTGAACCAGAGCCTTAATCACAGATTTCCCAGCACTGCTCATTATCTCAGCGTCAGAGGATGTCACAAGCCATTAATTAACTAATCTCTGCCTCCTTGGAGTACATTATCCCTGCTTACAAACGGAGAATTGAGGTTCAGAGAGCTGAAAACCCAAAAGATTCCAGCAATGTTCATGGCTCCAGATCACACACAACCTGGAGCAGGTGCCAGCACCAGCAGAGTGCTAAGATGCACAACAGAAGTGATGCCTCCTTCCCCTCCTTGGGGCACCCATTGTGATTTTCCTCATTTCTCCCCTTTTCCATTTCTCTTTCTCCCCCTTTTTTCCATCCACCTCTTTGCCCTGCATCCTTATGGCATTGGTGGCCTTGAGGCTGGTGTAGCAACAGGGGATGTGGCAGATCCTGGTTGATCCAGGTCCACCAGGGGTCATGGCTGTGACTGGGGGGTGACATGCTCAGTCCTCACTCCCTTCCCATGAAATCCCTGGGTCAGGCACCAACGGCCACTGGAAATCGTTGGCATTTAAAACCATTCCCTGTCGTGGCAGAGAGGAGGGGAGGAGTTTGCATGGAAATCAAGAGGATGGATGCATGCCAAAACAGGGCAGCCCGTGGCCACCCAGCCCTGGTACCACTTCAGGGGTGGGATGGCTCCAATCATCAGCCTGAAATGGGGTGAGACCATCACCTCCACCATCTCCAGACCTTCCCATTGCTCCTCCTGATGTGTCTTCTCAGCAGGCTGCTCGTTGGGAGCCCAAATTTGTTTCTTTGCAGACCTCCTAAGCTCTTAGTAGCTTAGGAAAAGCCATCTGAGAGATGTTAATGCCACCTCCTGATAAATGCCAAGAATACAAGAGTGAACCTTTCCCATCTGCCTGTTGCCCCCTCTGCCACACTCACCGGTAAGAGAAGTCCTGGAGAGCTGCAACTTCTTTGGGCTAGGAAATGAGACCCAACAAGTGCTTTGGATCAGCAGAGCCCCTTCAAGCTGCCCCCATTTCGCCGAGCATCCCTTCCCCAGGTGATTTTACATCCCATGAAGGTGTTATCCAACAGCAATCATCAGCCACGCAGCTTCAATTGACTATGAAATGGAGAAATCCCCCAACGGGAGCGCAATCTGGGCAGCACTTTTTGATGGATGTTTAATGTGAATATTGACTAGCTGGGCTTTTCTGCCTATTAAGTGGAGTGGATTTATGTGCAGGCTCATTGTTCAGCTCTCAGTGTCATCAGGCAGCTCTGTTTTGATTATGGTGATTTATTCTGCTCTGCTGCACGAGCTGTAACAGCTTATAACTGATTCAATTCCCTATTACCTCCCCCCTCCCCCTTCCCCCCCAAAAAAATTCAACTGCCGTTGGGATTTCAGAGAAAAGCATGAAAAAAAAACCCATCTATTGTGGTAATTTGCTCTGACCTGCTGCTCAGCCTAGCCCCTGAGCTTTGTGACAGGGCTAATTCCCACCTCAGATCCAATAAGAGATCAGACAAGGATCCCTCCTTTTGAAACACAGCTAGTGGTGGAGAACACAACCCAGCCTTTGCCTGCTGCTCTGATGATCAATTACCCTCCTCCTTACAAAAAATGACACCTTTTTCTGGTTTCATTTGTCTAGCTCCAACTTCCAGCCACTCCTTTTTGTGACACTTTGGTCTGCACCCTGTCGTCGATTTTGGTTCTCCGTGTAGATGATGTCCAGAGAAGGGCAACGAAGCTGGGGAGGGGTCTGGGGAACATGATTGTGAGGGAGCTGGGGGGGTTTAGACTGGAGAAGAGGCTCAGGGGAGACCTTCTGGCTCTCCACACCTCCCTGACAGGAGCCTGGAGCGAGGTGGGGGTTGGTCTCTTCTTCAAAGCAACCAGCGATAGGATGAGAGGCAATGGGCTGAAGTTGCCCCAGGGGAGGTTGAGGTTGGGTCTGAGGCAGAATTTCTCTCCTGGCAGAGTGGTGAGGATTGGCCCAGGCTGCCCAGGGAGGTGCTGGAGTCCCCAGCCCTGGAGGGGTTCAAACAACCTGTAGACGTGGCACTGGCGGACATGGGAGTGTTGGGTTGATGGTTGGACTTGATCATCTTGGAGGTCTTTTCCAACCTTCATGATTCCATGATTCTGTGGTTGACAGGCTGGCATAAAGTCACTCCTCCATCCTTGTTAAGCTAAACACGGTGAGCTTCTGGGGCTTCTCACAAGAAGCAGATTCCACATCCTTGAAGCATTTTCTTGGCTCTTCTCTGAACCCCTTCCAGTCGATCCCAGTCTGGACATGACCCTCCTGTAGCTTTTGCAGTGCTGCCAACACCAGAGGTGACAGAGCCTCCTTCTCCTCACCAAAGCACCCATTGTGTGTAAGGCCAAGGATGGCACAAGCCTATTTAGCCCTGGGCAGAGAGACTCTGTTCAGGTAAATATTGGGTCTTTTGCAACCTCAGCTTCTTGGAAAACAATCTTGCATCCTATAAGCGTGGGCAGAACCCAGGAGCTGAAGCTCAGAAGCAACCCAGACCCTCAGAAGGTTTGACACCCCATGTGGCAGCTCGTGTTGAGTGGTTGCACAGGGTCTGGTCCCTGTGTTCCTGCTGTGTGGGCTGTTTCTGCCACGACCTTCAGCTGGCTCTCCAGATCCAGAAGTGTTTTGCCCACACCTCTAAACTGGAGGTGCTCATTTGGGTCCTGCTCCTTCATGAGTACCAGACCAGCAGCAAAGACCACAGACCCTGAGGCACCACCCAGAGCTGTCCACACTTGGACACAGACCAGCCCATAGAAAAGTCAAGTCAACATTTCATTTCTCTTAGCCAGTAAGTTAAACTGGCCACAAATGGGTCTTCTCCCCATTTCACCCTCACCCCCACCACCCCCCAACCTTGGCACCACTAGAGACAGGGAGTTAAACCTCTTGTGAAACTGCCCTTCCTTGCCAAGCCTGGATCAACCAGACGGTGAGTGACAGAGCCCCCATTCAGCTCTCACACACCAGATGAGACCATCTTCTGCCAAAGAACTGTCTCTCCAAAGGGTCTGAGTGTTTTAAATCCTTGGTACACAGTTGGTATCTTCATATTTTAAAAGATTGTGGGGAATGATCCTTTAAATCCCCTCTGCAGAGGGGTCTGGAGAGGTTGGATTCATGGGGTGAGGCAAAGGAGATGAGGTTCAACAAGTCCAAGAGCCAAGTCCTGCACTTGGGTCACAAAAATTACCTGCAAGGCTCTCAGCCTTGGGCAAGAGTGGGTGGAAAGAGCCTGGCAGAAAAGGACCTCTGGGCTGGGCTGGAGATGAGGCAGTGTGTGCCCAGGTGGCCAAGAAGGCCACCAGCATCCTGGCCTTGATCAGCACTGGTGTGGCCAGCAGGAGCAGGGCAGGGATTGTCCCCCTGGGCTGGGCACTGGGGAGGCTGCACCTTGAATCCTGGGGTCAGTTTTGGGCCCCTCACTCCCAGCAGGACCTTGAGGGGCTGGAGCGTGGCCAGAGAAGGGCAACGGAGCTGCTGGGGAAGGGTCTAGAGCCCAAGTGTGGGGAGGAGCAGCTGAGGGAGCTGGGGGTGCTGAGCCTGGAGCAAAGGAGGCTCAGGGGAGACCTTCTGGCTCTGCACAGCTCCTGACAGGAGCCTGGAGCCAGGGGTGGGGTCGGGCTCTGCGCCCAAGGGACAAGGGACAGGAGGAAAGTGCCTCAGGTTGCCCCAGGGGAGGTTTCAGTTGCCCCTGAGGAACAATTTCTTGCCCTGGAGGGTTGCCCAGGGCTGTGCCAGGCTGCCCAGGGCAGTGGTGGAGTCCCCACCCCTGGAGGGGTTTCCAAGCCGTGGAGATGTGGGGTGAGGGACACGGGGCAGTGGGGACCTGGCAGGGATGGGGAACAGTTGGACTCCATGATCTTAAAGATCCCTTCCAAATTAAAACAGTTCTATGAATGCAAGTCAGAGATGCACTGGACTAGTTTAACAAGAAGTCTGAACATCAGTCTGTGTCTCATAAAAAGAGTTAAACCCACCTGAGAGCAGAAAGAGTGGCAGCTCCCATGTTTCCAGTAAGTGACCCTTCCTCCCTAATGACCAAAGGGGGGCACCCCTCTGCTGGGAGCCCAGCAGGAGAGAGCTGGGCGGGGGCCGGCCCCGGGAGAAGGCTCCAGCTGGGGAGACCTGCTGGGGGCTGCCAGGACTGCCAGAAAGATGGGGAGGGACTTTTGAGCAGGGTCTGTTGGGACAGGACAAGGGGAGATGTTTTAAACTAAAAGAGGGAGATTTAGGCTAGAGAGAAGAAGAAATTCTTCACTGTGAGGGTGGTGAGCCCCTGGCCCAGGCTGCCCAGAGAGGTGGTCACTGCCCCATCCCTGGCACCATCCCAGGGGAGGTTGGATGGATCTCTGAGCAACCTGCTCTAGTTGGGGATGTCCCTGCTCCCTGCAGGAGATTGGACCAGATGACCTTGAAAGGTCCCTTCCCAACCAAATCAGGATGTGATTCTGTGATTCTACAGCTGTATTTCTCAGTCCAGAATCAATAGCAATCCAGCAGACACATCATTACCAAAATCCATCCACTTACCAGCTTAAAACATTGGTTCTCTTGCTTTTTTCTTGCCTTCGAGACCTCAAGGAAAATCAGCCTTAAAACATTGGTTCTCTTGCTTTTTTCTTGCCTTCAAGAAGCTTCAAGACCTCAAGGAAAATCAGTACAAAAATGAGGGCTCACTTCATCAGTATTTTATAAGTTTAAACTCAAGTCCCTCCCTAGTCCCTAGACAGAGATCAGCACCTTCAGGAAGGCTGGTAAGGGTGAGGGAGATGAGATCTGGTCTGGTCAGCATCCTGCCCAGTGGTTCTCTTGCTTTTTTCTTGCCTTCAAGAAGCTTCAAGACCTCAAGGAAAATCAGTACAAAAATGAGGGCTCACTTCATCAGTATTTTATAAGTTTAAACTCAAGTCCCTCCCTAGTCCCTAGACAGAGATCAGCACCTTCAGGAAGGCTGGTAAGGGTGAGGGAGATGAGATCTGGTCTGGTCAGCATCCTGCCCAGCTCCTTTCAAACTCTTCCAGGCAAATGTTCCTCACCTGCTGGTGGGCACAAGGAGCCTTCACCAGCAGGTGAAATCTCTTTTAGGTTCCCCTTCCCAAGCCCCTACTTGAGCAGGATCCATTTCCTCACCTGAGGTCCTCAGGCCCTTGGAAAGCAGTTTTCCCAAGGAGATTTTCCTCTCCTTCAGCCACTGCACTTGGGAAAGAGTTTCAAAACTTGGCTCTGCCTCAGGCTGCCCATGGGACTTTTTTTTGGGTTTTTTAACAAGTTAGATCAGGCCAGAGATTTCAAAGAACTCAGCTCCTCTTAGAAACCCAAAAAAACAAAGAGCCAGATTTGTTCCTGACCATGAGACATCTGGCAACTCCCAGTGGGACGTGAAGAGCCAGCTCTTCAAAAGGGCTGCTTGAAATCCAGCCCTTCTTCACCCCAGGGTTTCTCTTTCTTCCTCCAAAAGGAGAATGCTGCCTCAGATCACTGAGGTGCTTCCAGGCTCAGGCTCACTAATCCCCACACAGCATTCCAGTGGGGGAAGGAAAGGCAGAGAAGATATTGGGCTGGACAGATGGAGTGATTTTCCACTTCTCTGTTACAGTCTTTGCAGAGATGGCAAAAGGGTTTTGCTCCCAGCAGGAAATATCCCTTGCAGCATCTTTCCTCTCTAGATCTGTGGAAACTTGGTGATATCATGACAAAACCTCTCCTGAGCTGGGCTTGATGATCTTTATGGTTGGACTTGATGATCTTAAAGCTCTCTTCCAACCTAAAGGATTCTATGAGTGCAACCTCAGCCTCCAGCCCTTTGTGGCTTCCCAGGCCAGGGAGTTTCCAGGCATTTTACAGCCCCCAGAGCATCTCTTCTCCAGGAACACCTTCAGTTCCCCTTCACTGTTAACTCTTACCACACACCGAGCTGAAAGCAGCTCTGTTGTGTTAGGACCTGCAATGGGAAGACCTTGAGAGGCTCTCACAGCCTGGTTGGCTCCAGAGGATGACAAACCACCCCTTGGCCACCACGAGGCCATCCCACAGCACATCAAATCTACTCCTTCCACCGAGCAGGACGGGAAGAGAAAAGGATCTGTCTCAGGAGACCAAAAAATTGCCTTTTAATCCCTCCCTTGGCTTGGGGTGGATGGAAAGCAATCCCAAATCACTGTCTGAAGGAGCTGATGGGTGATTTGACTAGTGAAGAGCTGCTTTGATAACACTTGAAACAATTTTTGAGGCCTTTGACCTGGGCAAACATGGATATTATCCACACAGCAATACCTGTAGCTCAGGCTGCCTGACACTTGCCACGACAAGAGCTCATTTGCAGTCACTTAAAACTTTGCCAAGCTGAAACCAGACAGCCTAAAATGTTCTACTCAGGATGCTGTGCCTCAGACTGCCCTCACCTCCAGAAACTCTTCTGCTGCTTCCAAGGATCAGGTTAAGGGAGTTATCTCCTGCTTTGCCTGCATGCAGCAATTTGGGGGAAGGCTTTTGGTCTGGAAGTTGCCTTGCTGGGGAGCTCTGAGATAGGGAGGAGGTGGAAAAAAAAGCAGATTTTGCCTCATGCAGTGGAAAAGGGGGGATGCAGATGACACAGCCAGCCTCCCAGGCAGCTTTTCCCACTTTTTATGCTTTATAACCTTAACATTGTTTCATCTGGTGGCTACATCAGGGTTTATTGTTGTTGGGGGAGAGGTGGAAGATGAAAGCAAGGAGTCCTCTGTAACACTTCCAAGCCCTCCTGCTGATACCAGTGTCATGGTCTACAGGGACTGCTGAGCTCCTGACCTCTAAAGGAGTTTACTTTTCATGCAATACCTTTGTTTGGGCAGGTCTGAAATTCCTTGCTGGCTTTGGCTTCTCTGCAGCATGCTGGGGGTCAGAAAGTTGCCAGGGATCAACCACGTGCTCAGCAGCAGCACAGGACAGGGTTTTGGTGGCAAGTCAGGATGTGCTTTAGCAACCTAAGCTGAGGAGCACGTGGATGTCTGTATTGGCACCACTGTGCCCCTCTCTGCCCAAAAATCCTGCCAGAAGCTGATGCCTGGGAGGTGTTTTTTTATCCCAGGGACCAGATACCTCCCATCCTTGGGTCACAGTCCTGTGCTGACAGTGCTTTGTCTGCCAGATCCTACACCCCAGCCTGGTTTGGGGTCTTCTGTGCCCTCTGCATCCCAAAGCATGGATCTGAAAGCCTGCTGCTGGTTTTCTGCCCACTGTTCCCTGCTTTTTGACTCCCTTTTTGACTCCTTCAAGCTTTCTGCAGCACTCCAGCTTCCAGGTTTGCCCCTCGACAGCAGTTGCCCAGTTGTTAAACAGAGGTAGAAGTTTTGCTGAGGTGTTTCTCCTGAGCCCTCAGCATCCTGCCACTCACACCACCAACCTCCCTGCTGCCAAGTGCAGAGGCAGGGAGGATTTGAATGGAAACACCCCCTAATCCATCTGCCTGAGGATTGCCAGCTCTATATCATCCAGCAGCCCAGCTCTCCCTGCCACGGGCAGCCCAGTGCTCAGCACCTCCCACACAGAAGCTGAGAGCCAGAATAACTCTCCCAGGAGGCCAAATGCCAAGAAATGGGGCGTTTGTAATGGGAAGAGAGAGCCAAAAGGGCTCCTGTCAGAAGCAATCCAGCTGCTCTCCCCATCTTCACTGTAGCAAGGGCTTCAGTGGTGAAACAGAGGTAGGCACCCTGAATGAAGTCACTGGTGATGCTTTGCCACGAGTAATTCTCTGTCTTCCCCAGCAGGGACAAAGCTCTCAGCAAAGGAGAGGAGGCAGCTGGGTGTAAGGAGCTGTGGGTGAAGCCAGGGTGGCTCTGGAGCAACTGGTCCTGCATGGGGTGGAGGCAGGAGGAGGTGTCGTGCTGCTGCTCCCCTCTCCTCCATCACACCCTCTCTCCTTCAGAGGTACCCAGGAGAGCAGCTTGGAGCTGGGAAACCTTTGCAATGGGTGAGGGGAGACACCTCCATGGCTCTGAGCCAGTCTGGAGGCTGCCATGCCCCCCTGCAGCTGGAGAGTCAAGTTGGTTTGCATGGATCAGCCCTGCTCTGTGTGAGCACCAAATAGCCTCGAGGGTTACTGAAGCATCCTTAAGAAAATTGCTGCAGGCTTCCCAGCATCTCCCATCCCTTGTTGGAGGTGATAAAAGCAGAAAAAAAATGTCAGAGCAAGCTCCAGCCTGATTTTGGCTCTCACAGGGGCACGTGGAGTTGGATCAAAGGCAGACAAGAGTCCTCCTTGGACACCAGCCTCTGAAGAAGAGGCTTGACCTTCATGATTCCTCAGCTTTACATCCAATATGACATGGCTGGGCTGGAATCCCTCGCTGGTCAGTTGGGGTCACCTGTCCTGGCTGCTCCTCACTGCAGGTGTCACCCCTTCTTACTGCTCCCCAACAAGATTGAGCAGTGACCTTGGTTTCTGCAGGAGCAGGTCTAAGCAAGAGCCTTTCTCCACACCCCAACCCTTGGTGGTAACTCTGAACATTGAATATTATCCCTTCTAGAAGCAGAGGCTGGCTGCACAAATCTGCTGAAAAAAAAACTTCAGCAAGTTCAGTTACTTAGAAGAGAGTTGGCTTAAAAATAACCCCCCTGAGCAGAACTGGTTCTGTTCCAGCTCCAACCAGGACAACTCCAACCTGCTGGAGACTGGGATGACCTTTGAGGACACCCCACTTCAGGCTACCCCCATCCTTCAAGCCTCCCCAGAGCATCTGAGCCACTCAGTGGGACAGGGAAGCTGTTTGGTCTGAACCAGGACACTTGTTCTCCTCAGAGAGGCCAGCACTGAGCTCCTCTTTGCCAAAAACCACCCAATCAACCCACCCACAGAGGGACTGTTGTTATAGGGCACCTCTACAGGCTTGGACAGAGAGCTGAGGATTTGGGATGCTGTTCAGGAGGAAGTTTTTTTCCCTGTATCACACATTACACCTAATTCAATGGTCCTTTTTTTGCTAGGAAGCACTTCTCCAAACAGCAATGACAAGAGACATCCCAACCCAACCATCTCCAAACGCTGCTCTTCAGTGAATGCCTGAAAGGTCTGGACTGGGTAAAGGGCAGAGAATATGGAGACCAGATCCTCAGGTGGTGTAAAGGGGCATCCCTGTGAGGGAATCAACCAGCTCTCCCTGATTTTTAGCACACCCAAACACCTCTCAAGCTCAGCAGAGGAGATTGCATTGCTATCGATCAGACACCAGCTCTCAGCAAGGCAAGGGGAGATTTGTTCTTCTTAGGATGCACCAGAACAGGCTCCCAGCCCCTGCTGAGAGAAACAGCAGTTTAATAAGTGTTGAAACATGCTGTCCACTGAAAGGAAATGGAATAATCACGTCGAGTGTTGAGAAGCAGAACACGATTCCTACAGAGGTTTCTTTGCAAGGAGAGGATTAGCAGGCAGAGGCTGAATGCCAGCAGCTCAGCTTTGGACCAGTAGCCCCCTGTCTGTCACAAATCTCCCAGTCATCGAGAAGAAGTCACTTAAAGGAACATTAGGGCAGCAGGATCCACACCAATTTCCCTGATAAAGCCTTTATCCTCCTCTTAATAGGAGCTGACAACTGTTGTCATCAGGAGTTAGCAGCTCTGAGCTGCAGCTCAAGAGCTGCTGAAAGGACTAAGCTGCAGCTCTAGGAGGGGTTTTTTTCCCTGTGTTAGAACTATGTACAAAATACAGACCAAAGGCCCAACTCATAGAATCATAGAATCACAGAATCATAGAATCATAGAATCCTTTAGGTTGGAAGGGACCTCCAAGATCATCAAGTCCAACCCTTGAGCCATTAGGGCTCTAAAGAACAGACCAGAACCTGTCAGGGTTGGAAGGGACCACAAGGATCCCCCAGTTCCAACCCCTCTGCCATGAGCAGGGACACCTCCTGTTTCTCCAGTGTCTTCCTCTGGGGATGGCAGAGGCTGCAGGTGAGACCTCCCCAATCTCACCTTGTCCTGGGTGCAGCAACTGCTCCTGCAGGCAGTGGGGAGGCTCCAGGTCTGCTGCAAAGGTTACTCGTGAGGACCAGGCTGTGCAAAGCTCAGCTCTCCAGGAGTCCCCTGGGACGAGTTTGGCACCAAAATGGCATTTCACAAGGACAGAGAAGGCTTGAGAGAAAGCCCAGTCTGTGTGGTAGGGTGGGGGATGCAGGTGAAGCTGTGGGGACACAGGGACAAGAAGAAAACACAGAGAAACTGGAGGGTTCCTGCTCTGCCCATGAACCCCTCCAGGTATGATCACAGAAAAGTTGTGCTTGGAAAAGATTTTGAAGATCATCAAGTCCAAGCCTTCCCCCAGCCCTGCCAGGTCCCCACTGCCCCGTGTCCCTCACCCCACATCTCCACGGCTTGGAAACCCCTCCAGGGGTGGGGACTCCACCACTGCCCTGGGCAGCCTGGCACAGCCCTGGGCAACCCTCCAGGGCAAGAAATTGTTCCTCAGGGGCAACCTCAACCTCCCCTGGGGCAACTTGAGGCCCTTTCCTCTTGTCCTGTGGCTTCTTCCTTGGGAGCAGAGCCCGACCCCCCCCTGGCTCCAGGCTCCTGTCAGGAGCTGTGGAGATACAGAAGGTCTCCCCTGAGCCTCCTTGGCTGATGTGAGGCTGATCTGCTCATGTTCTCCCATCCCCTCTGCTTCTGGCTCGCAGCTCTGATCACTTCAGATATTTCCAACACACCCACACATCCCTTTGTCTCAGCTCCCTTTCCAGCCTGCAATTCATCTCGTTGCAGGTAGACCTCTGAAAGTAGGTCATATAAATCTAAAATGTGGACAAATGAATCCTACCCTAAGTGACAACTTCTGTCATGTGCAATTCACCCTTCTCCCCTTTTTGGCTCCCAGGGAGGAAGTGTGTGCATGCAGCAGACAGTTCTTCTGTAAGAATTGTTTCATTTCTTGTTTGGGGAGTGGTTTTTTTGGCTGTCACTATAGATGTGACAGACAGGGAGCTGCACCAGAGAAGCACCCTGTCTGATGTCCACAGGCCAGAGTAGGTAGACCATAAAACCATCCCATTTCTAGGGTATTTTCAGCCAAATTGAAAGCTTGGTGCCAAGCCTGAGGGTGGTTCTCAAAAGGCTTAGGGTCTGCTCAGCCCCACAGTCCAGCTGGTGACCACTTCTCTGCACTACCTCCTGGCTGGGAGAAGGTCAGATGTGCCAAGGGCTTCTCTGAGAAGACCTAGAGCAGGTTGGGCTTCCTAATTCTGGCCTGGGAGTCCCATAAGCATTCACCACACATCACAGCAGGTCTTGTTCTCTTCCTTGTTCTTTTACCTTCCTGCTGGAGGTGGCAAGAGGGTGGGAATTTGGGAGGTTGGGGGTGGGAATTTGGGAGGTTGGGAGCTGGACCCGTTGACTAAAGAGTCTGTGCCCCCTGTCCCCAGGTGAGATGAAGGTGGGACACCCTTGAATCCTGTGTAGGGCACTTGGGGCAGCTCCTGTGGCTGCAAAGCACAAGGTGTCCCAAGGGTGTCCAGGGCACAGGGTCCTCCCTGAGACCTCAAGGCCAACCACGACTGGACCTGGGACACCAAGCACAGGAAGGAAAAGGTTTTTCCCCCACCCTATTCAAGGGAGATGCTGATTTCTGCACCAGTCACCTCTCTGCAAGTATGGGTGCAGGCAGTGGATAAAACCAATCCTTACACACTCTGAGGTGGAAACAAGCTCCATGAGCCCGAGCCCACCATCCAGAGGACCTCAACCCCACTGCACAGGTCCAAGCAGCCCCATCTGGTGTGTGGAAGGTGAGATCCATGCCATGCCCAGAGAGGAGGGAGCAGAAGGAGCTGCACTGCTGCTGTGGCTCCCTGCTGGCTGTGCCCGTGATGTCACCAGGGCCAAGTCACAAGGGAGGGGTGGTGACAAACCTGGCAACGGTGGCCCAGGGTGGCATTAGGCTGGTGGCTAGTGCTGGGGAAGGTCGAGGCTGGGCTGGATGAAGGCTGTGAGGTCTCCTCCTGCATCCAGGCACCACTGGTGAGACCCTTGGGCAGGGCACGGCGCTCCCAGCTCCATCCCACAACCCCACCAGCAGCTCCCTCCCTTCCAGCCCCACCAAAACCCTGCTCTCCCTTCTCCTGCAGGCCATGGCTGTCTTGGAATGCCTCCTGAAAATCTCCTTATTCCTCCCCCCAGCTGGTGGGGGGTGGATGACACCACGCTGGAGCCCATGCTCTTCGTGCTCTGGGGTTGCTTCACAAAAGGGTTGTTTGGTGAGATGAAACTGGACACCAGAGATGAAGAGGGCTCCAGCTGTGGCTCAAGGGAGGAAGATGATGACAAGCCTCCACCACAGTCATCCAAACTTCATCTCTAGATGAAGAGCATCCACACCCAAGTGGAGAACCTGGGCTACAGGAGGTGGGTGGCAGAGGAGCTCCACGGTGCTCCTAAGAGCTCTTGCCAAAGAGTTTCCTCCCAGCCAAACATTGTCCTTTGAAAACCCACCTGAGACCCCTCTTAACCCA
>NW_008633232.1:13531-13877 GCF_000691845.1 Merops nubicus | reverse complement strand
TGGCTATAGGAACTGTAAGGGATTGCCTGAATTATGAAGTCCTGCCTCTTAGCCTCCAGCTGCAAGTAACTGCCCAATACATATTTAGTCATAGCTTAACTTTGAAATAAAAATGCTAAAAATTGTTCTCCAGAGAGAAAAAACACTCTTGCATCTTAGCTATATAACAGTGCCTAGTGGGTGATGCCATGCCAGGGCATTTTTGACAGAATGAGTGCTGTAGGTCCCTCAGACAACATGCATAGGAAGAGTGAGGAAGATCCAGAAAATCATAGGATCACAGAATGTCTGGGCTGGAAGGGACCTCCAGAGGTCATCTCGTCCAGCCCCCCAACCCCCCCCCCCC
>NW_008633232.1:0-13500 GCF_000691845.1 Merops nubicus | reverse complement strand
CAAGCAGGGACATCTCCAACTAGATCAAGCTACTCAAAGCTTCATCCAGCCTGATCTCATATGTCTCCAGGGAAGGGGCCTCCACCACCTCTCTGGGCAACCCATTCCAGGGATCTATCACCCTCATCCTGAAGAACTTTTTCCTAATGTCTAACCTGAATCTCTCCTTTTCTAGCTTAAAGCCATTACCCCTCATCCTGTCACTCCAAACCCTTGTGAATAGTCCCTCCCCTGATTTCCTGTAGGCTCCTCTCAGGTACTGGAAGGTCTCTATAAGTTCCCCCTGGAGCCTCCTCTTCTCCAGGCTGAGCACCCCCAGCTCCCTCAGCCTGTCCTCACAGCAGAGCTGCTCCAGCCCTCAGATCATTTCTGTGGCTCTCTGCTGAACACGCTCCAACAGCTCCACGTCCTTCCTGGCTCTTACTTACCTGACTGTGTTTCAGTGCATCATTCTGGTACCTACTCATCTTAGAGGTAAATTAGGAGAAAAATCTTCTAATTTAAATTGAGAAATTATCAAAACTCCATCTTCTCCCTCAGAGAGCTTCTCTGCTGTCAGAGGGGAGGCCCAAGTCATGACTTTCTCTGAGATAGCTAGTTATGCATCCAGACAGCAAAAAAACTGGCTAAAATGAGTGGATCTAAAACATGGAGTGTTGTGCCCAGAGTCTTGTGGTTCCCAACTTAAAAACAGATCATGTAATTTTATTTATTATCTTTCCTTCCATCCCCAACAACTCCAGAGAAATGAGAGTGGCCTAATTGGAGACATGAGCATCCCAGAACTGGCTGCCTGTCACAGTATTTCTGGACATCTCTCACTGTCAGATCTGAGGGCCACTGCAAACGTTTGTTTGACCACAGCATCTGTGTCATCAACAACCAAAGAAACTGTTTCACTTCCTCTTCTTTCTCTCACACAGCTGATGTTTGCTTAGCTTCTTTTGGCCTCTGAGGATGGGAAGTGAGGGGCAGAATACCAGAACAGATCAGTGGCCTGCTGAAGAAGTCTCTGTAACTACCACCTCGCAGCAGGGTATTCCACATTAGATGGCCCCGAACATGAGAGGATATTACATAACAGAAAATTGTCTCCCTTTGGAAGAAATAGATTCAACAGGCTTGGGCATTTATTTCATTTTCATATGAAATATTTTCTACTACAGCTTGTTCTAAATCAGAGAAGCAATGTACTAGAATGCAGTAAAGACAGGAATACAGTCATCTCTTCACTATCTTCTGCTTAATTATTACATCCAGAGCATGTATAGGTGGACTACTATATGTATTTGCTCAGTGGCATTTGAGAAATCATTGTCTAGTCTCAAGCTAGCTATGTATTCCCTGTACATAGGTCAGTATAGAAAACTAGGCTCCTTAGTTATTGAATAATGTGATTGGTTCTAAAACTTGAATCTGTTGTTGTACGGCAGGAAGCTGAGTAAACTTCCTTCTGAAGATTAGAAAGGGGAAGGAGCTAAGGAGCTATGAGTGTCCTCCTTCTAGAGTACTCTTTTAAAAACAGCAGTGAGAGGAAAAGAGGACCAAGAATGTCAGAAAATCTCATTTACGCCGACTTGATTTTGACTAAATCAACCAGACTACAGACGATCACTGATAACCAAGGTAGGTCAATCAGTCTGCACTGAGCTTTCTTTGTACTCTTCAGCCTCCCTCACAGATTTTGAAAAGAATGTCATGGAGCACCAAAACCCCAAAGAGGACAAAAAAGTGTGAGGTCCAGTGCTATGAAAAGTGCACAGGTAGGGTGTCCAAATAGGGTTTTCACAGAAAAAAAAAAAAAAGGGGGGGGGGGGTGGTAGAATTATTTTAAGGTCTACTTTTCATTTGTTAAGGTGAAATTGTGAGGGAGAGCTTCTTGTGTGATATCAAGAGTAGATTCTATCAACTTACAAGATTATTCCTCAACTGAACTTCCATTGGTCCTGAACCAGGCATGTTCTCACACAGCAGGTTCTGATTCCTGCAGAAGATAGAGTGCCTAATGTTCCTTTTGTTTGAAGCAGTCTCATGCGTAGCCTGCTTCTGCTTGATGACCATAGTAGGCATTGGTTCAGGTGTTTTCTTAGTACCTTTTTTCTGTAAAACTACTTGTTCAATAAATCAAGTATAAAATGCTTCATGGACATAATTAGTTTAATTTTGTATAAATGACTTTTCAAATTTCTAACCTAAATTTTATCTTTCTTTAATGCACTAAGAATTATTGTATAAACCTTTGCACTTGTGACAGAAATACCTCTTGCCAACCTGTGCTTGTCTTTTTGCTTAAAGTGATGTCTGTTTTGACATGGCTGGAGTACAGCCAATACATTGTATTTCTTACTCTCTACCCCATTTTATGTGTCCCTGCCCTTCCTTCTTTCCTCACATGCTCATTCATACTTATTATCTGCAGAGGTGAGAATAGTTTTCACTTCTTCACCTTCTTATCATTAACTAGTAACCTCTTTAAATTTAGCATGATCTGCAGTTTTCAGGTTTTCTTCAATGTTGTAGACATTTTCACCACTCACATATAGATGTGAAGTAAGAAAATCAAACAACCATAGACATTTTGCTTCTAAACACTTCTGTTTACAATTAAAATGCGTGTGCATGTGCCCATGTCTCCTCTGTGATTGTCTGCACTGAACACATACCAGATCTGGTTCTGCCTATAGCAAGTCCTCTGAAGTGTGCATACCATGGACAAAAATATTATCTGGGCTTAGTTCAACACAGTCACATAAATCAGCTGCTGCCATGTGTTTAGCATTTCTCACCATTTCAGTCATTTTTGTTCCATTCAAGTTGTTTCTCAGCTTTCTCTGTTATTTTTGCCTGGGTTTAGGTTCTACATATGCAGAAGTGAAAGTGCGGCCCCTAGACACAGATGCTGCAGCTAGCTACACATCATCTGGTGAGTTTTTGGCTGTCTACTAAATCAATATGAATTTAAATTTGAGAGGAGAGAAGAGGAGGCTGAGGCTGTTCCTTGTTTTCCAAAAATGCAGTGATATAACACCGTATGGGAGACAGGAAGGTACAGTTGTCTGCTTTGCATAGCCAGAGCAGGGGGCAGTTGATATGCAGCTAAACACTTGTTGGCTTCACTGGTATAGGAACAGGATATTTTGGTCCAGACCAAAAAACCACCTAGCCTAGCCTCCTGTCTCAATCAGCAGGAGCTAGTTGCTCCAACAATTAGAAATGAGAAGAAGGGGGTAGGCACATATGATACCTTCAGGTAATACTTTCACATGTGCATCTATTCATGGACTTTCTGAGACAGATGTGTTTTTATTTATGTACTCTCAGAGGATTTGTCTCCTACAAATTTGCCCAATCTCCCCTTAGTTCTACACACAGCCCTGATTTCTGTAACATCATTTCAGGAAAGTGTTACGTGAAAGGGAAGGGGGGTAGGTGTGGGTAAGGGAGAAACAAATTTGCTAAGAGACAAATCCCCTTGCTTTCTAGCCTGTCCTCAGATGTTAGAGGAGCTAGGGGCGGCTGAACTTGTCTCTTAATGGGTTCCAATTCCGGCCGTGGCTCTAGGTCCAGTTGCATTCAACAGAAGCCGATGGATTTACGAATAGCACGGGTTATTTACACGCAACAGACAGGTTCTTTTGGATTGCTGGTAAGAAAGTTAAAACTATGGGTATAACTAAAGATTTATTGCTAATAACAATAACAAACTAGATAGATAGATAAATAGATATGCGCACACACACACACAAAACAATAACAACTTGCCCACAGTAGGCTCAAATGCCTGGGAAATAGACAAGCTCGTTGAACAGAAAACACAACAGGCCAAGAAACAGCAAAGTTGCGACAATAATCAAAGGTACACTCAGGGAAGCACAGAAATGCACCTGAGGAGAAAATATCAATACGCCCGGAGAGGAAAAGTATATCTCTCAGCGTTGCTGAGGTAAAAAGGAAACACTCAGGGAAGCATAGAAATGCTCCTGAGGAGAAAAATATGAATACACCCAGGGAGGAAAAGTATCTCTCAGCGTTGGCTGAGGTAAATAATCTTACCCACACGGCGTCCCAAGTGGGAGGGGTGGCGAAGGAGCGAATTCGTCAATCCCTCCTGTCATCGGTATGGTTCCGAGTCGACCCTGTCCCAATTTTGGGGCCAACATTGTGGTGATATTTATACTCGAGTTTACAACGTTGCATCACCGGGGTGTACGTGCAGGTGGGGATGACCATAGACAATATTATTGCTCAAGTTAATGCCGCAAAGTCTGTTGATTTACACCTGCATGGGTGGGGGGTAGTGGCTCCTTTTGTTCCGGGCCTAAGCCATCAGAAGACTGAGACCACGAGCCCTCGGCCCCGTTTCACGCTCCTCCAGGCACCCAGATAACACCAGATATCGATCTGGGGATGGTTGCCACACTCACCCAGCGTTTAGCACCTCGTCAGTGCCGGCCCCCCACCCAGTGCTTAGCACCTCACCCAGTGCTGGGGTTAGGGCTTCCAGGCATACAGCTGCAGGGTGAACTTGGTGACTCAGACTTTGTCATTAACTGTGTTCTCTTTACAGGAAGGATCCACAGTTCTAACACAACACAAAGAACCAGCTGCACTCTGAACTGGCCTCCTATTTTTTTGCAGCCAATGTTCCCTGAAAAACAGAATAAGCAGCCAAACACTATCCAAGGTCTCCATGACACTCAGGATTTTATATAACTCTGAGATACCTTCTTCTTAGTCGCCTCTTTTCCATACTGCAGAAGCCTAGTCTACACTGATTTACTGCTTCCCTTCTCTGAACATTTTCCTATATGCTTTTTGAAAAAGGGCTAGTAGAACTCCATACATCATTGAAGGTAGAGGTGAATCACAGATTTATAAAATAATGTGGCAGATGAAACATCCCTGATCTTTGTTAGTTTTCCTTCTGCATCATTCCTAATGCATGAGGTTGTGTAATCTTCATCCTGGGAGATATTCAGAACCTGACTGTGTATGGTCCTGCACAACCTGCCCCAGCTGACACCACTTGAGCAGGGAAGTTGGACCAGGTGATCTGAAAAAGTTATATTCAATCTAAATGATTCAGCGACTGTGTGATCAGGACAGTAGACCTGAAGTTCACAGATCTCCTCTAGAATTATTTTTTTTAATTATTTTTAATTCTTATTATATCTGTTATATTCTAGTCCCTGGGTGCAAAGATAGCTTTAAGAGAGGGACTGTGAAAAGGCATTAGTAACCCAGCTATCTCACACTGAATGTCTCTCAGAATTTTTTTAGTATATCCATATTTTTATTTGGGCCATACATCTTCCAGTCCATGTGGCTCCTCACATGGAATTGGCCTGAAATGAAATATCTAACCAGTTCTTAACTCAGTCAATCCTGATATGAGGTATTAACTTAGCTCTTCTACTGTGTATCTTCTGAATGCTTCCTGCAGAGTGTTACTATCCACTGGCCTACAGATCTTCAGCAGCATACCTTCTCTTGATGTGTTTGAAGACACAAAGTGTTTGGAACACGTTTGAAAACGTTTGAAGTCTTTTCCTTCTCAAGATTTTCTTCTAATTGTTTTTTCTTATGGAGAATCTTTGATTTCCTAGGGTTTGTGATACTTTCGATTTTCTTCATTTAACGTCTACAGCTATGGGAAGTTAACAATCTGCTTCTAATAGATGTGTCAACTTCCTTTTGCCTGTTCCCAGATCATTCTTACTTGGTGCCTTGTTTTGGCCATGTTTTGCCAGGATGCTGTCCTTCAACAATACATGGTCTGCCTGCATGGATTTCATTCTCTCTTAGTATCCCTTTTTAGCTTCTTTTTAATAAGTGCCCTCTTCTCCCTGTCAATCCTCTTCTACCCATTAGCACTCCAGTTTTCCTTATGTAGTCTAGTACTAGGATGACTCCCTTTCTTTTAACCACTTCCTTACATACATAGCATATTGGGATGTTCAGTTACCTAACCACAAGCATTCAGGGCTATCTGGGAAGCATCAGGACACACAGACTGGCTTCAGTAATCTGGAAGGCCACAGATTCTTGAGTGTAACATCTTCCAGGTGTGTGCAGTTATCTGATACCTGGAGCACATCTCAGATGGCAGAGGCCAACTATTCTCAGGCACCTGACATCTGAGTATTTTAGTCTAGGGTGGGACATTCCAGATCTTCCCATCTTATTTTTCAGATGTCTAGTACATGTATAGAAGGTGTGCCGTAGCTGTTGTTTGCTTCTTAGTACTATATTTAAATTACAGTCAGTTTTGCATTTTCTGCTTGACTGCTTCTACACTCTGACCTTTCCTTTTCCAGAGGACACAGTGGTTTTGAAGTCACACGTAATGGAAATATCACCTTAAACTGTTCTTCAGCCCATGTCAGCTTCCCTTTCCTCATTTGAAGAGTTGCTTACAACCTTCAGACCCTGTCAGTTTGATCTTATTAATTTAAAAACTTACTTAAAACCTTCTAGGTGTCATGTCCAGCAGGTTGACTACCTTAGATGGAATCTGTTCCTTCAGAATGCCTGGACAGTCTGCACTAGATGTGTCCTGAACTCCTGAAGAATCTGGATACTTATCCCATCAACCAGGTGTTAAAATGCTGCCCTTTCATTTCTCCCTTCAGCCCTGCACCAGGTACTGGGACCATTTCTGGAGTTACCACCTTAGGAGTCCGCATCACCAGCTTCTTTCCTGCAAGCTTCCATTTTGCCACTAAAACTTCTCTCCACCCTTCCCAGTCTTGCCAGTCTTACTTGTTTTACTAATTCAGGTAACTCCCTGTGAACTAGTGTACCAATGGAGAGTTTACACCTATCAAATACATTTGTTGATTACTACCATCAGCGTATTTTCAGGGTGCAACCATTTCCTCTCCTCAAACAGAAAGCCTGACAGCACAGAGTTCTTCCTGAGCACAGCTTTCTTTCAAAGATTGGTTTAAAATCAGTCTAGTTTAATACTGTGCTAAGTATCACAACTTTTTAGCACTTTGATCATTCAAATAGCAACGCACAAGAAGGTGTGAAAACGACGTCACTATACAAAACAGACTAGATACTAATTGCAGTGAGGATGAAGATACAGGATGGCTTCCTCATTGATCTAAACTTGTTTACTGTACAGAGCAGGGGTAATAGCAGGAAAACCCTCAGTTTGGTTTTCAGATGTTAGATGTCAGACAGCCAATATAAAATTCAAAGATAGCAGAAAAGATAACAAAATAGCAGATATGTGAGGCAGGGAGAGGTGGAAAAGCTCTCCTTCACCTTTTAATTCAGTGAATATATTATTTGTCCCCCTCTTGGACCTGCTTGTGCTCTATAGCATCCAGCTGTACCCACTGACTTGGCAAACTAATGAATATTGCAAGGATCCCCTTGAAGTATATCCTGACCAAAAGTCCATAAACAACTGTCAAAACAGAAAGAAGAGACAGTTCAATCCTCTGAAATATTTGCTTTGTTGAGGAGTATAACATAGCAGGAGCTTTATCTGGTAGGCTGACTGAGGTTTGCTTTCATATTATTTTGAGAGGGCAGATAAGGATTCCAGATAGCACTTAACTCCAGTATCAAGTGCAGGAGAATTTAACAAAGTATTCTAGGCAATGGCAGAAGGGTTTAGGTTGGATATCTGTAATGGAAAAAAAAAATGTGTCCACAGTTTATCTAGCACAAGAAGAGCAAACATCTGAAGAAACAGCACCAAGGACTTTGCCTAACTTGAAAGATTTGTCTCAGTGTAAGCCTGAAAAGGGCATCTTTGAGAGAAGATGAAGGGTTCCTTTCCCAGTTGTTCCCCTAATCTTTATTTTTTCTGCCTGTAGGTAAAAGCTGTTGCTCCAGAACACGTGTTGCTGTATTGGTTGCTGTGATAATCTTCCTACTGGTCTTGGTGGTGTGTCTGATACTCACATGTAAGTCCTGCTAAAAATGGGATGACTGCAATTAATCTGTGACTCTCACTCACTGACTGATGTTTAAGTCATTACATCCAAACCTAGTTCCAAAAGAATGCCAGTTTGAAGGCACAGGTCAGTAGTTTTGAACTGTAAGAACAAATCCATAAAAGAGTCAAATGGTTTGAAAGATTAAAATTCAAAAATTAATAAAAGCCAAAAAAACAATTAAAAAACTGACACTGTTCAGAGAATAATTTATTATACAAATGTTTTGAAGAAACAAGTCAAGATTAGATAATTCCTATTAGTATTATGATTGTTATCCATGAGAATATTTCAAGCTGAGCAAACTTAAGTTTCCACAATCACACCCAAGTCCCAGAGTTTGCCACCTATTCAGAGCTGCACATGGAGAAACTCTTTGTGAAGACAGGACAAAACCTTTGATGCACAGAACTCAAAAAATAGCATTGGAACAGGTCATTGCTTTTTTCTTTTTCAAGGTAAAGAGTAAAGGAAAGTTTTCTGATAGTGCTCTGCCCTTTATAAAATGTAAAATACCACAGGAAGAGCAATTTAAAAAACAAACCAACAAGACAAAACACAAAACCACAACACCAAACACCACAACATAACAAGCTGAATTTGCCAGCATTTAGTAGAGCTTTAAGTCAGGAGTTGAATGATGAGACTTTGGTTCAGGTATGGAATCACTTCTAGTTACTTTGATGGGTTCCCTACTGCCTCAGTGAACCAAAAAGAATACTCCTAAGAAACATGGGATCTAGACCAAACTTAAGAAACTAAATCTCAAATTAGTCTTTAATTTCAATAGCATACAGTTTTCACTTGCATGCCAAATGAAAACTGTTGCCATTTTGGCTGGTTTATTTCTAAGTTTTAGTTGTATATGAGCTTTCCACACAGTTCTGTTTTGCCCAATATACTGTTGTTGATGAACAGCTTGTTTAAATGAACTGAACTGTCACTTCTTGATATTACTGCATCAAACAAGAGCTTTGCAGGCCAGAAGGTATTTCTCATTTCTGTTCAGGAAAATGACAGTTTTACTCTGTAGAACCCGAACAGAAATTTTTATTAATTTTATAGTAGTGTTGCATTTACTTTTTTCTTGGGAGAAAATTTATCTGCTAGTAAGTAAAAAATTGGCTCTGCAGTTCATAAGCTGGTCTTCTAAGAACAGCCAATTCTGACTGTTTCAAATGCTCCCTCATATGAATTAAATTATTCTCTTTTCTGAAACCAGGAGCTGATATCCAGCCTCAAGATATGTTTATAAATGCATATATGCATTGAAACCATATGATTTCAAAATGATTTTTCTCTTTAATTTTTCCTTTTTGCTCTAGGGATTTAGTAAAAGGCAAAGAAAGTCTTGATGTTCCAAATTAGCATATGACTAAAGCATGATAAAATTCAGTGTTAAGTTGCTCCAATTAGAAAATAACACATTGTTGCTTTGTTAGGTTTTGATGCCTTTGAACCATTTTCAGTAATGCTGCAGTCTGAATATCTCAGGCAGATTTCAGAGTTACAGGTGACAATATTCCAGGAGAAAATCTTGACTCACCATATATGTGTCGTAAACTGATTTCCATTCAATAGGCAAACACACACCAGGATGCATTCATTTCTATTTTTTTTCACAGAAATAAATGCTTTAAAATTAGGGTTAGGTCATTTGAGTACCTGTATTTGGTACTATTACATACTAAAAACTTCAGGGTAACTTTACAAGCAGCACTTCAAGCTTCCACTCACAGGCTGAGGCTACATGCAAAACCCAGCTTCTTCATATTCTAAAATGAAATGATCCTGATATTTGTTCATATCATATTTTTGATAACTTTTCCTCATGTGTAAATTCCATTTCCCCCTCTTCCAAACATGTGGTTTCTTCTTCAACTTCTCAGTCCTCAGCTCCATTATTTCCACTACAATTATCTGTTTTAATACCCTATAAAATATAATGCATACTTCATGATGTGTATCTCTGTATACAGATTTGGATGTAGTTCTGTATACCAGAGCTTTAAAAACATTTGTTTTCAAGTGTTCAGACATACATCTTTCCTTGTTGTTTGGGGTTTTTTTTAATTTTTTTGTTGGTTTTGGTGTTTGTGGTTTTGTTTTGGTTTGGTTTGGTTTGGTTTGGTTTTTGTTTTAAGAACATGGCAAATCATACAATTGAGTCTCCACAAAACTCAATTTTTATTGGTCAGCTTTCATCTTTTAATTTTAAATATAAAAAACAGTATTATACATTGCCAGCATTTGCTTTTAAGTGCTACAGTGACTTTTTTTCTCACAACTCCAAAAGTTCAGTTATTAGGAAAGAAATGTAAGTCAGTAGGACTTCCTAGGCAGTGTGTTTTTGAAGTCTGTAGTGACTTTTACAATTCATACTTGGGCAATTTGTAAAAGAGTAGTATGACAACTGTTTTGCCAGGGCATGCCAGCTTATTATGATCCTAGCTAAAAAAAAGGCACATAGACTCTGTAAAGTATTATTTTAAAAGCCATTTATTTGAGCTAATGCTATAAAGAGGGGACAGTATAGAAAATCCTAGGTCCCTTGAGATGCTGGGAACCCTGAGCAAAATTCCAGAACAGAGGGACTTGATCTAGTGGCTCAGTTTTCTGGGAAAGCAAGTATAATCAAGTCCCAAAATAACAGTTCTATTTTGTACTTATTTCCTTTTGTCACTCACTGTCTGGCTTTAGACTTAGGGAAGGAAATGATTAATCCTTAATACTAAAATTGAGATTCTTTTAAGTCACTGCTCAGTTTGCAGTATCTTGTGGTCCCTGAAACCCTTCTGGACATTTCTGGCAATAAGGTTTATGAAACCTTAATAGTCTGTGTATAAAACTGAAAAAAAGATATGTGGGCAGAAGTGATATGTTGTATAAGACAAGCATATATTTGTCAGTTATTGCAATGTTGAGTATTCTACTGAATCATTCTACTGGTTGAGGGACTAATTCAGCAATTATAGAGCTAAAAGTTGCTTCACTTTGGTTATGAAGAGCTATGATAGAGCTGGTAGAAAAAATGCCCACATGTTAAAGGCTGGTCAGGTTGTTTCTTACAAGAGTCAAAAATGTGCCTAGTGAAAGGCATTGCCTTTCTTGAAAACCTTTGCCTTGCCAATACTCTTTGCTTCTTGAGGAAATAATTAACTCCAGTAGCATTCTCTGAAAAATTAATATCTTATTGGAATAAGATATTTAATCAACAGAAAAATTCCTCAGGATTTTTGTCAATATAAATTTGGCCACAGAAAATGTATTGGAAGAACAGAAGCTACATCTATGATAAACCACCCTATTTTTGCCAGAGGTGGGTACAAGACAAAAATTGATTTTCTGTAAAAGAGGTGCTCATATCTCAAACTCAAGAGTTACTTCTTGTAAGCATAGTTAGGACCACATCCTGGTAGGCTGAATCCCTTCCAAAGTATCATCCCTAGTGCACTATAGGGTCTTGCATCTGTGAGGTTGCATAGGTACTAAGGAAGTGGTTCTACACCAAGAAAAGTAAGAGCTCAGCATCGTCACCTTCCTTGTTGATAGCAATCCATCCTTTCACAAACAGTTTTCAGTGTTAGGTGTCACCTAATCTAACTACCACTCCACTTTTTTTCCCTCATCTTATTTTTGAGCTTGCTGCTTGTAAACAAAGATCTTCCTTTAATATTCATAGAATCATAGAATGGTTTGGATTGAAAGTGACCTTAAAATTCATATTGGTTAAATTCCCTGCCATAGGCAGGGACACCTTCCACTAGACCATGTTGCTCAAAGCCCCATCCCACCTGGCCTTGAACACTTCCAGGGATGGGGTAACCACAACCTCTGTGGGCAACCTATTCCAGTGCCTCACCACCCTCACAGTGAAGAACTTCTTCCTTATATCTAACCTAAATCTACCCTCTTTCAGTTTAAAGCCATCATCCTTTGTCCTATCACTACAAGTCCTTGTAAAAAGTCCCTCTCCTGCTTTCTTGTAGACCCTTTTTAAGTACTGGAAGGCTGCCATAAGGTCTCCTCAGAGACATATTATGTTTCTTTTATTGTTCACCTTTGGTATGAGGTCTGCAGGGACATCAGTTCTTTCATGATCTATGCCATTCAGGTACAAATGTCTTAGAACATTCTTTAATTTGATCTTTTTACTCATTTTATGCATTTTTTGTTTTAAAAAGGAACTTTCATTATACAGCTCCAAATAACCTCAAAAATGCCTCCTTAAGTTTTGTTATAGACAATTTATTATCGCCCAGCCAGTTGAACTAATAATACCAATTCATGGCATGGGCAATTGTGTCTTTAAAGCTAGCAGTTTCCTAAGCAGAAAAGCTTGGAGTATATAAATATTTTTTTTTATTGCTACACAGAGCCAGCTGGAACAATATAATCCTCCTTTAGCCTGTTAGCTGTGAGTGACCCCTGAACTCCTTACTTTCAACAGGATCTAAAGGGATTTTCTAAACCAATAAAGCCAAAGCCCTGAGATGACATTAAAAAGGAATAAAAATCACATGAGCTTCTCTAGTAAATGAAGGATAAGTTTAGTTCATCTGAGGCCTCAGCTACTTACTTCATCATCTCAAAACTCTTCTTTTTTTCCCCTTTTTCTCAGTGGTAAGTTAAGGCAGTCTAGTTAGTCATCAGGTATTAACATAAATGTGCAAGCTTCCCTCCACAATCCCTTTCTTTGGGAGTCAGAGGCCTCCTGTGGAGCACAAATCCCTCACAACCACTGTATCAGAAGAGGAAAATCAAGGCTCTTTCAGCGTGGGTATCCACTTTAAAATCTAAAATGCACACTCTTCCACCTGGGGCACAGGTGTGCTTTGCCTGAATAACTCCCCCAAGTTGTTTGGGGTAGGAGCGGACAGTGACCGCAGCTCCGAGGTGTGTGGGAGCATGCTCAACCAAGAACAGATTGGCCTGAGCATTTATCTCTCAAAGACTGCTCTGATTTCTTATTGCTGCAGTTACACAGGTACCGTGCACCAAATTTACCACTACTAATGTGTGAAGCATTTTTTGTTAATTTCCAGACTTAGGCTCTTTGGGAATCTGCTCCATCATATGGCACTACCAGTTTGTTTATTTTCTTTTTCAAAGGAGAAGCAAAAAATTGAGTAGAAGGCATTCTGTGTGGGGTAATGGTGGGGGTCAAAGAGGTCCAGAGAGCTCTGACAGTGTGTGGCAAAATGGTCAGTCATTCAAAGCAGAAGTTTTACCTTTCTCTTTTTTTGCATTCAACTGCAAGCAGCCCACCTCACTCAAAAGCATTCTCCACCACCTAGGAAGGTATTGGATAGGTAGTCAATCCTCTATCATTCGAAAATGAGTTTCCAGAAGTCTGTTAGATTGCCTTTTAAGGAGGAGGCGTCTAGATTTTGTTCAGGAGAAAAAGAGACAAACAAAATATCTTACATCTCAGGAATAAACAACCTTATCCTGGACACTCAGAGGATGAGCTCTCAAGGCCAGAGACATTTCACATTTTCATCTTCTTTAAAAGTAGTGCTTGGTCAGCACTGCATTACTGTTC
>NW_008633231.1:0-1700 GCF_000691845.1 Merops nubicus | reverse complement strand
GATTTTGGGAAATCAGTAGCAGAAGGCGTAGTTTTGCAAATTTGTGGGTATTTTGCCTTTTTTTTCTTTTTTATGATAAGCTTTTCCATAGTTTCTCATGATGGGCTAAATCTACTAGCTTTTGACGGAAAATATTCAAATCAAGTACTTAGGCTGGAGTAAGGAAAGAAAAGTTGATGTTTGAAATCTTGTTTCCATTGTCCAGCAAAACCAGTGTACTCATCACCTGCAAGTCAGCCTAGCTCCTTACTGCTGAATAATAAAACAGTTCCTTTGAAGAACACTAGGATGTTGTCTCCAAGCAGTAGAAGAGCTATTCTTGCAGTGTTTACTTATGCAGAATCTGTGGAGCTCCATCAGTCACCAGTAATGGGCTCATTTTCTCATTTTCAGAAATGAATAATTTGTTTCTCTGTAAGTTTTACAAACTCTTACAGTTATAGAGGATCATTGTGACAGAGTAATCTGCTTTCTTACACTACACAGACTACAGAATTTCCCTCTCTAAATTATTCCTGTAAACCCATAATGCACATGCTTTATTTTGGTGGTGTTTTGTTTTGTTTTGTTTTGTTTTGTTTTGTTTTGTTTTGTTTTGTTTTGTTTTGTTTTGTTTTTAAGAGGAGAAAGGTGCTTTTGCTATAAGAGGTAACCATTTTGTTTGCTGTGCAATTTTATCTGGTCATTACTATATTCCTGATACGTGATATACTTCTGATGTTTGCTTCTTCTACAGAATGAAACAAGGCTGCTCTATGATCAGGTAACTGAGAAAAAAGCAACTCTGCAACAATGCTTGAATGCAATACGCGGACATAATGTTTCTGAACAGCTTCAGGTAATTTCATTCAAAGGAAAGGAAAGGAAAAACTCAGCATTAGCTATGATTTCCAGTTTTCTGCAATCTATTATGTTTCATATTTTCTAAAGTTTCAGTCTCACTTAGAATTTAAGGATGGGGGAAGGAGAGAGTTCAGTATTTACCACCCCCTTCTCTTTTTCTTAGTACACCTCAG
The DNA here is from genome assembly GCF_000691845.1 of Merops nubicus. NCBI lineage: Eukaryota > Metazoa > Chordata > Aves > Coraciiformes > Meropidae > Merops > Merops nubicus. Next base: position 684 of record NW_008633231.1, on the reverse strand, counting down.
TCTTTAGTCAGACCTAATTCCAGTCATTTTAGTAGTTGGAGTGGAGGAACCAGTCTCTCCACAACCTCTCAGAGCAAATACAGCCCACACTATGGCAGGGAAGAAAAAGAGCTACACCAAGTACAGCACTCCACACGTTATGCCTTTTTATATGCAGAACTAGCTTTTCTTTGTGGGAGTAGGAATCCAGCATTTACATCTACTCATTCAGCATTTAAGGATTAGCAGAGAAGTAAAAATGAATGCACTACATATCCTCCTCAGAATGCTCATCATCCACCTACTTGTTGGTGAAGCAATGAGGGTGTCCTGAAACTTTTTTGTTACAGGCTCATAACCTTGTTCACAGGCATAACTTTCTGCCAGGCTGAAAGCTGTGTTCAGGACTGCTGTGTCCCCTAGCAGGGACTGCTGCCTACAGATACATTCTGTCAAGTAACCCCTCTGGGAAGGAATGCCAGAAGTACATGACTTCCCTTACTTCAGAGAGGACCGGTCTCAATCCATCCCTGTCTAAGCCTCTCTAATTCATAATAAAAACGGTATTTTCTGAGTCCATGATTCCTTTTAATGGCTGCTCTTGAATTAGTAAACTGAAATGCACGTGGAGTGTTGGACTGAGACACAAGACTTGAGTTCCCTTCCTGGCTCTGTCGAGTGAACTCAAGTAAACTGTCGTGACCA
>NW_008633230.1:20644-31535 GCF_000691845.1 Merops nubicus | reverse complement strand
TATATATATAAAATAATGCAGTACAAGTGAGCCAGGTTGAAAAAGGAGGCTATAGGAAGAGTATTGTAATAGGCTGGCCTTCTCATCTGAACCCTTTTACCTCACCCATTGTGATTCCTGGGTTCATCACCCACCTCTTCCTTCCATCTTCTCAGTGTTGTATTAGAGATAAAATATTCTGAGTTCCTTGATTTTTGCACAAGAATCCGACAGATTTTAATGAACAGTATCTCATCCATAAACACTGCAGTATGATGTTATAATATGCTAAAGACCTGCCTGAGTGAATTGCTAGTATGACCATTCACAGAAAGTAAAGTGTGCTAAGTTCAGCTGCTCCTTTCAATATGGGAAGGAGATTGTAGTATCAGTCATGCACATCAACAGTAAAATAAAGAGCCTCAGAACTACTCACAATAAAAGAACTGTGTATAAAGAAACACTTTACAACTGTAAAAATTAAATGACTCTAATAATTCTCAATAAAAGTATCTACTAATGCCTTTCTTCGAGTTCTTCATAAACCTTTTACAAGTGTTTCAGTAATAGGATTTAATTTTCTGGCTAATAGAGATTATCTTAATAATTATGCACATGAAATAGTGTTCTTGAATGAGCTGCATTGCTTGCTATGAATATTTCTGTACAATCCAGACAGTTTTATTCTAGCTGAAGCATATATAATTTCTCCTTTGACCACAGTGGACCAAATTCTGTTTCCAGGAATGCATGTCCTACTTACTACTAGAAACTGTGACTGGTCTCAGAAATGCATGAGGCTGGAGAAAGCATTTCTTGCAAATCCCCCCTCATTTCCATGAAAAGAACAAAGAACAGCCCCATGCAGGAGAACATTGTATTTCTATAATTTATAATCTCATTAAATAACTTTAAGAAGAGAGAACACGTGGTAGGTGCTAAACATGCAAAGTACTGAGGCTCCTTGCTATAAAGCATACGCCTTGCCAGGAGGCACCCAATAGAAATCTAGCAAAAAAAGCTAGAGGGTCACTGGGGGCCTAAGGTTTGCCAACTGCTGATCAAGTTGGAAAGATTAATATAATGCCCCAGTCTTACTTAAGGAGAGGTAGGTGCAAGCTAAATTACCTGGCCATCAAAAGAAAGCTCACTATCTCTTCCCTTCCCCAGCTAGTTCAGTCTTTGTTTCAGTTGTGTTGTGTTAGTTACTTCTATGACAAGCATTAAATTTCTCCAAAGAAAAATACCATTTGCATTTCCAAAATGCAATAAGTGATAGTGTATTGCAAAGAGACCCCAGCTGCAAAGATTACCACAGTGATAAGACAAGACAGATTCTCTTCTTAAATATATGACAATTGCAGTACCTGAACTCATCCCTGTTTGCCTGGACAGAAAGAAGGATTCAGCTTTATGGTTTGTAAACCTGGGCCTGACCCTGCTGGAACAGTACTGTCTCAGGGGGAAATGAGCACACAGGTGGATTACACAGTCATAACAAGCTATTTGCTGGAGCTGTCATGCCAGCTTTTGCCAGATCAGTTGGAGAGTCAAGTTAGGAAATTTTGTCTTGTCAAATATTCCAATCCCTGCCTATGCAAGTAGAGTTCAGCGTTATCTGGATCCGTAGATTTTCTGCAAATTGGACTCATCTGTATTTCTCTGACAAACTATGTTGTAACACTGAGCTACCTCCTTGTGTGGGATGACTAATTTTATTAATTTAATAATTTATAACTACATGTGTCTTGTGACTACAAGCCAGTCAACAAAATAACCCAAATCTGTGCAAAACTGTTGAAGGCTAAGAGGTCTATTCAGTAGAGATGATATATGGATTTTTATGTAACAAAGAATAAGGATGCAAATCTGCTTACACCTCACAGTCTATTCATCCAAACTTTTGACAAGGGCTAGATGCTTTTCTTGCTGTATGAAATTCTTAGAGACAATGAATTTAAAATATAGTGTACACAGCTGTTAGAGACTGAGTAATGGCTCAAAAGACAGTAGCTTTTTTGGAAGACAAAATGAAATGACTTTCCCACTGCCTTTCTCTTGGATGATATATGTTAAGAAATCTCTGCTCTGCATAACTTACAGATAGTTACTAATGGAATCAGGAGCTTTCCATGGAAAAAGAGAGAGCTGTTGTCAAACTATATACCTTCTCTGCTTCAGCTTGACTCTAACTTAAATATCTTCCTACTTACATTTACTTAGGATACTAGTCTCGTTTAAAATCATGCTGGCAACACAAATACAAGCATGCACATTGACGTTATAAATTTTTCTTTTACCTTTTGACTCATTCCTTTTTCAAATAATAGCCATTACTATCTAGCCACATGAATGCCAAGTGCATTTTTGCCTGTCACTAATTTTTTATCTTTTTGCATATCGAGATACTCAGATACAGCAGAACTCAAAAACTGTTTCAGACTTTGACATAATATTTTATGTCCTTGTGGCTGTTTCCACATGAATAAGAGAAAGTAATTAAAAATATAAATGGTTTTAAGCTGCAAAGCTTAAGTCACTTAAAAGTGACATTTGAATCAATGTGTTTATATGGAAAATACAAATCCAAGCATGTTAAATGACTTTCCTGAGGTACAAGAAAGCCTGTAACATAGTTAGAAGAAATATAGATGATAATTCTTGACTCACGCTGATTGAGGTGCACCTATAATCTGCCTTTCATTTTCTCCTATTTTTGGGGGGTTTGGTTTCGGTGTTTTTGGTTTGTTTGGTTTGTTTTGGTTTTGTTCTGTTTTTCAGCTGGTGTTTTGTTTGTTGGTTTTTTTTTTTTTTTCCAGTTACTACATATGAGATATTTGTAGCACAAAATTCCAGAACTCTCTTATTGTACATAATTTAATTACTTCCAGCTGAGTAGATCTGGGTAATTCTTCTGTACATTAGGAGAAAACAACAAATAAACAAGTGGTAGAAAATCTTTGCAAGAATGAGAGATAAATAACTTCTGCAATAGGAGCAGGTTTATATAAATTTCAGTTACTAACAGCAAAACAAATGTAACTGCTATACCAGAAGAGTGGAGATATCCTGGCTAAGTCTGTGTGATGTGCATATGCATGTACATGTGTATGACAAAACATGACTGAACAGTAACTTTCCTAATCCTCTTGTCTAGTTCTAGTCATTCCACTCGATGCCAGGTGGACATTTTGATCTTTTGATTTTGTTCCCTGTGTATGTATCTATAGCAGTAAATTATGTGTGCCATGAGCATTCCCAAGTGCTTAAACTGTCATAGAGTGGCTTAGATCTAGGCTAGTAAATTAACTCGCCTCTCCAAAATGGAGAAGCTGCATGCCAGCTGCCTATTGGAAAGGTCTGTGGTATACACTAACTCCTCAGTCATTCTCAGGAGCACCTCTGGAGACTGTTACGTAGAACATGCCAAAAGATATCTTAGGCTGTTCTAACAGTTTAACAGTAGTTGTTCCTAGGAATGCTTGAATTTCCTGGTGTAGATGTAACCAATGGAAGAATGACATGAAACGCAAACTGGGCAATCTGAAGGATTGTTCATTTTTCTCAAAACGCACTTGAAGTATACTTGAAGTATATATATATGCAGTTTTGATCGAGCTATAGAAGGTTCACAACATATAGATCTTCATAAATTGGGTATCCCCAAATATACAATGATGACTCTTTCTCCTATTGAATTCCCATGAAACTTATACTATTCACTAGTGAGATCTCATGCACAATAGAAATCTTGCTGTTAATGGACCTTTTAGGCGTACATATAAAATATCCAAAGTGATTTGGCACACATCACTAACCTGAACTAACACCATCATGCTGTGACTGCAGAGAAAGATGAGTTAGGCCATCTGATAGTCCATTTTACCTTTTACTTACAATTCTGCAAATGATGCAGGTTTTCAAAGGTATGCAGTGTTACATAGCAGACTATTTTTAATGCAAAGCAATCTATTTCAGGTAGCTGTGAGTTCTGAAATAGAGCTGAGAAGAATGGGGCTGTCAGCAAGTGTGATCTTCATCTGGCTGTTTGCCTCACTGAGTCATGAGAAGTGGTGCTGTGAACTCAAATATGTTTCATATGCATAATATCTATTTTAAAAGATTTTAAAAAATATTAAAAATCTAAAAGATTTTTTTAAATCCTTTAAAGATTTTAAAAGTCCCTCTGCAGCCTACAAGAAAGCTGGGGAGGAACCTTTACAAGGGCTTGTAGTGATGGGATGAGGGGTAATGGCTTCAACTGAAAGAGGGGAGATTTAGATTAGAGGTTAGGAAGAAGTTCTTCACTGTGAGGGTGGAGACACTGAAGCAGGTTGCCCAGAGAAGTTGTGGGTGCCCCATCACTGGATGTGTTCAAGACCAGGTTGGATGGGGCTTTGAACAACCTGGTCTAGTGGGAGGTGTCCCTGACTATGGGGGGGTTGGAAGCAGATGATCTTTAAGGTCCTTTCCAACCCAAAACATTGTATGACAGAAGATTATCAACTAGGAGAGCACATAGGAAGCTTTCCTTCCTAGGAAATGCTAGATGGCTTCAGAAAGCCAGCTCAGTCCATGTGCAGGTAGACTATTGTTTAATTGTATGCTCACTTTTTTTTTTCTCCCCCTCAACACAAGGATCACTTCTTCATGCTTTCAATAGTATGAATGTTGATCCCTTAAGCAACTACCTCATAATTCCCTTGTTTTCCTGTTCTGTGGTGTCTGTTGTTCAAGTCCATATATGAAGACAAATCATTTTCCACATGGAAAACTTCCGTTTTCAGTGACTTATGGAAATTTTTAATTTCCCTTGAAAACGATAGCAAAAGTTTCAGCAGCACAAGAGAAATGAAGTTCATTTCATAAGGAAGTTCAGTGCCTGATTGCCCTTCAGTTTGGGCTCACCAGCCTCCTGAAAATTACAGAACTTTGGTGCACTGATGGAGTCTTCCACCAGTTCTTCCCACTTTGGCAGCTGAAATGGCAGGCAAGTCACTAGGAAACCAGCCAGCCATGGAACCTGCTAGTTCTTGAAAGAAAACATACTTTGAATGATTAACAATTTTTTGGCTTGGTTTGGTTTGGTTTTTATTTAGGAAAGAAAATTTATTTAAGAAATCTTTTGCTGGAAGTTGTCTGGCCACCTCAAGTTGCAAAATACTGTACAAACAAATCTGGGTACTTGATATCCAGCTTTGAGTTTCACCCATTTTGCAAAAGAAAAGAAAGACTTAAACAATATTGCTCACCATCTTGTAGCATTTATTGTGGATAATGAATATTCAGGTACTTTGCTAAAAATAGAACAGTATCTTTGCTTTAAAAGTGATGAGCATAATTGTGAAGAATGACTTTGAAGCTTTTCCTTCCCATTCTTCAATCTGGTTTGTTAACCCCTTATATGCTAACACTTCTGCTCACTGTCAAACTGCCACCTCCTCAACAGAAAAAAAACCAGACAAGCATGAAGGCACAGGCAGGTGGAAAAGTGAGAGTGGAGGGGACTTCCAGGTGTTGTTCCCTCTACTCTCAGCTTTGTGGTGGGATAAAATATATTTGAGGTACTCAGCATATTTTCAGCTAACCTATTCATCAAACCTACAGAAACATTGCAGCTCTGCCCATGGTTAACACTATTTTTCATCATACATCATCTACTGCAAACAAATGATGAACAAATACCCAATTCTTATAACACTTTTTATCCTTATCTCATTGTTCACTTTTTATGAAATCTTCAGCCCTTTTGTTTCTTTCTGTTGGATTTCTTCCAGTTTGCCACATCTTTTGGTAAATTGTAGTGTGTGATTTCGTCTCCCAGGTGGGTGCTTCCCAACAGCAGCTACCCTCAGACAATTTGTACCTTATCTGATATGGTCCTACTGACACATGTCTGAATGACATTTGTCTCTTCTGCAGTAGGGACTCCCTTGGTCCAGTATTAAACTGTGTTCAGTTTATCACCTAATATAGCTTCCCAACCCTCCTTCCTCCTGCACTATACCACCCAGGTTATATTCTGCAGTTTATATTAGCTATTACACAGGCAAAGTTTCCTTCAATATCTTTCTATTTCATTTCATCCTGTTGATATATATTCTAATTTATCAGCAATTGCCAATTCTTCTGATTTATACTTTTCCCTTATACTTTTTGTCCAAAGGGACTCTTCTAATAGTCCCTAGAGTCCCTCAAAGCCTACTTTAGGAGCTCATTACCCTTATTGTCTGAATTTGCTCCTTTTTTTTTGAGTTCAAAACTGTGAAATCTATTATTTCATGCTCCCTTTCATTCCACTTCAATCTTCAGATTCCTGTGCAATTCCTTTTTCTTTTTCAGGATCAAATATAGAATCATAGAATGTTTGGATTGGAAGGGACCTCCAAAGGTCAGTCTAGTCCAGACCCCTTGCCATAAGCACAGACATCTCCAACTAGGTCAAGCTGCTCAGAGCCTCAGCAAGCCTGACCTTGAATGTCTCCAGGGATTGGGGCCTCCACCACCTCTCTGGGCAACCTATTCCAGTGATCTATAACCCTCATATTAAAGAACTTTTTCCTAACATCTAAACTAAATCTACTCTTTTCTAGTTTAAAGCCATTACCCCTTGTCCTGTTAAACATAAGCCTGGGTATTTGTAATTTTACAGTAACCTTTGGCTTCTGAAACAGAGAGGAGCTCCCAGCATCTTCAAATTCATTGGAGGTGGTCAAAGGGCTTTCTAATATGAGTGACTGTAATGGTTTGAAAGCAAACCAGTGAGACACTCCAAGTCAGAAACAGAATTTAATAAGAAAAATAAAGTAAATGCAATAATACAAAGGAAAACCACAGACAGAGTCAGAATACAACCTGACACTCTATAGTTAGGGTGCTGGTAGCAGTCCAGAGGGAGCAGTGGTTTCATAGAAAAGATCTGGTAGCTCTTGTCCTCTGGAAATCCAGTGGGGAAGGACTCTTGTGCTGTCTTGAACCCCAGTTTATATCCAGATGGGAGCACTTGGCTCCTCCCCCTGGGTGGAGCATCTCACAATGGGTTGATATCAGTCTGTGAGTCATGCAGTGGGTCCTTGATGGTCCATTAAACAGAAATAGCTCCTGGGGGGAGCTCTGTATGAGTCACGGGGCAAGGCATGGATGGGCCCATTAACAGGGAGGACTCCTCCTGCTGGGTGGGAAGGTGTTAACATCTCCCTGGACCTCTTTCCTTATCTGTTATAGCCTGGGGTGTGAGGTCTGTCCTGGGCAGCTGCTAACAGTGATTTTGTTAACATCCCATTAGCAGTGACATAGAGGGTATAGATTACACAGTTTTTGGTTCTACTCACATAAGGATAAACTGGTCCCAGCCCCTGTAACTATGACAGTGACCCAAGTTCAAATATATTCTCTGCCTCACAGGGAGCAAAGAATTGAGTGAGTACGAGGCATCAGAGTACAGTATTAGTCTCCTAGGTATAGTGAATAATTCCCCAAAAGAAATTTAGGTATCAAATCACTTACTGTAATCTACTTTAAGATACAGTCCTATGGCAGCTGGATTTTCTGAGATGAGAGGTTTAGGTCTGTGTGGCCTCCAGGATCTGTTTTTTTTCACATAAAAGTTTCACTGGAGCACTTTCTCATTAAGAGTTTCAGTTTCGAAACAATGGTATTGGCCAATGTGGGAGGAGGGGCGGGCAGAGATCTGAGTCAAAACATTCCAAAGCAGGGTAATTTTTATTTAAACAGAACAGATTTACCTTCCAGCTACATGCGTCAAACGTTGGCTTGCACACAAAGAAGAGGAAGTGAGATTGTTGTTATCACTTCAAATGCAATTTTGGAGAGCTCATAAAACAGCTCCAGTTATGGAATACAACAGATGTCACCAGACTGTGATGGGTTTTTGTTAAGCTTTAAAGTTTGAGGCGTCTGATTCCCATGGTGAGAATTCTCAGTATGCTGAGTAGAAAGGGACAGGTAGGGAAAAGAAAGGGCACTCTGAGCCATATTACTTTAAAAATCACTCGTTTAAAAATCACTCAGTTCTCTGCCACACAAGGACCTAAATGTATACTGAGAAAGAACATAAGGGTGTGCTCTGTTAGCTTTGGGTACCATTTAGTCTGAACCAGCAGAGGTGCATTCTTATGATTCATGCAGAGATGAAATCTGGTAAACAAAGACCGCATAAAATAAACAGCGTTATTTAGGGCTTAGAGAGGCATCTGGCTCTAATTTTAGATAGGCTACTTCTATTCATGTCTCCATCCCTATCAAACAGTTGTCTCTGATTCTTTAGGCTTTCATTTTCAATTGCCATCTTTCGTGGGGCAGCAGCTACACTGGTACCATGGTATTCTTTTCCTGAATATTAACATGTGCCATTCTTTAAAGCATGCCAAATGTAAAGATACAGAAGGATGCACATGACTTCAGAAACCTACTGCTGAATGTCACAGAATTAGAATTTTACAGAATATTATAAAAATAAGTGTCTTTTATGAGAAATACATGCAGGGAAAACCTCTGGGGTTACATTTTACCTTATTCTAAATGGCTAGTCCCCACAAAGCAAACATTTCAGACCTCAGTATGTAGTTGATCGACATGGATTGATATAAAATACAGAATGTTAGAAGTTTCTTAATATTACGGCTGAAAACAGTATTATTTTTTGTGTTAGCTTGTCTTCTCAGATAAACTAAATTTCACTACACAAACTGCATAATTCAAAAATGTACTGTTAATGCATGTGCCACTTTTATTCAGTTCTTTTCTATATGAAGGTAAAATTGATTTATGAGCTTTAGTCTCTGTTGAATATGAATAAATCAATTACCTTCCACTTCATTATCTTGCGTTTTTGTAAGTGTTTCTGCTGGCTTGTGTTTTTATGAATGATCACATATGCAGAAGTTTGTGTTTTGAATATGCAGATCTGAGCTCAGAGGGAAGGGATCCAGAACCATGAGAGAATCATGCTGCAGCATGATGAGGCTGCAGCTCAGCCCTATGCAGCCATAGGCATTGTGACAACAATTCAAAAGGCACCAGTGCTATTACAGGTCAATGAAGTTTAGATGGAAGGGAAGAAAAACCCAAACCAACAACAGATACAACAAATAAACCCCTTCTCCCCGAAGGAGGGACTAATGTTGCAGGAGAAACTTGAATAATTATCAAGTGTATTGAAAATGGAAACACCTTATGTTTTCTTGTCTGACTGTATGAGTTTTCAAGACAAAGCATGTTCTGTAAATGCTCTTTATAGTGTTTTGTGTTATTAACAAATTTCCAGAAGATTTATGAAAGAACTAGTTAAGGAGTCATTGCATGAAGGCACACTTGTCACTTCTTAACCGAGACTTCACAGACCACAAGAGATTAGAAGATTAGATGCACCAACCATGAGAGTGGTGAGACCCTGGAATGGGTTGCCCAGGGTGGTGGTTGAGGCCCCATCCCTGGGGGTCTTTAGGGCCAGGCTGGATGAGGCTCTGGGCAGCCTGATCTAGTGGGAGGTGTCCCTGCTCATGGCAGAGGTGTTGGAACTGGGGGATCCTTGTGGTCCCTTCCAACCCTGACAGATTCTGATCTGTTTTAGCAGAGGACTTTAGAGCCCTAATGGCTCAATGGTTGGACTTGATGATCTTGGAGGTCCCTTCCAACCTAAATGATTCTATGATTCTATAAGTGTGGGGTTAAAGCTGATGGCCTCATTAAATTACGCCTCGGTCCAGTGAAGTCAACAGCATTTTCACTAACTTCAGTAAAGAGGGAGTGTTACCTGTTTAACTTGAATGTTGCATAACTATGATGAATCTTTCCCCTTAAAATTCCATTATCAGTTTTAGCATGTTAACTCAAACTAGATGTGACTGCAAGCTACTTTCAAGTAAGTGTTCAGAGGAAAAATACCTCTGCTCCAACAACTTGTATTTGTAATCTTCAGTACCAGGTTGAAATTATCAGTGTGCTGACTGAATAAGTCTTAATATCTGTACATCAAATGGCAATCTGCAGTGTTTAAGAACCATAATACTAATAGGCTCTTTTACATTGAGTTTTAATTCTCTTTAGTATACTTTGTTTGACGTTTTCAGCCACTCTGTCTCACACAAAAGGTATAGCAATACAGAAAAATTTGATACATTCTCATCATTGTTTAATAGGTCCATAAAGAAGTATGATGCCTATTTTTGCAATTTTTTTTTTCCCTACCCCTCACATTTCAGGTAAAGACTGCAAATGGTTACATTAGTCTGAGAAAAGAGGTTGCCAGTTAATCAGTAAGGTTTTGGGGGTTATCGTGGTACCACTTTCTAATCAGAGCTATTGGTAAGGCCTGTATATAGATAGAAGAGTGACAATAGCAGCCTCCTTGCTGACTGCTGGCAGTTCACATGTCCTGTGGTACATATTTATCTTCCATTGAATTCTAAAGGATCCTTTTCCAAAGTAGTCAATTGACATTTTCAGTGTTTCTATTCATCTATGATTCATTAGGGATCCCAAACCTCTTTATATCATACCCTTTTCCTATCCTGTGCTGTTGTGGAAAAAGTCCTCACATAATGTAACCTATGTCTGGGCTAATACAACACAAAAAAGGCCAGAAACAGCCCCTTTGTCAAGGCTAAATTCCATTGTATCATTCCCTGCAATCTCTAATCACGTCTCATCTTCAAATTTGTTTTTAAGAATTATTCAGAAAAGGTATTTTTCATGCCTTACAAGAGCCATCGGTATATCCTGCTACCTAACCCTTTCTCTGTAGAGTCCTAAAGAGGATCACTGCCAGCCAAAGAACTCAGTTTTCACAGGCAGGCTGTGAATTTTCCATCTCTTGTGAGGAATAGAGCTAGTCCCAGGAACCACCCATACACTCTTCCCAGTTAAATGGTGAAGGATCGCTTAGTTTTTC
>NW_008633230.1:0-20613 GCF_000691845.1 Merops nubicus | reverse complement strand
TTTCCTTTGAATTTTATTGATTTTGTGGGCATAACCAGACATATGTGGGAAATGAGAGCCTCAGATTACATTTAGCCTGTAAATTGAGTATGCATTCTGCAGATGTTAAGTCCCTTTTAAAGATATCTTAAACACCTCTTTATTTTCACAACTAGAACTCTGTAACGACTTACTGGGCAAAATTATTTTTCATTAAAATCTCTTTTGTTGAAGGAAGTTATGTTGAAGGAAGTTATGTTGCTATGATTCTTTTGCCTCAAAATATATTCAGAAGTTATTTCAGTTCCCATTGTGGTGGTTCCCATTAAAACGTGAAGTGTTAATAAATAGATATTTTTTTTAAAAAAAAAAAAGGTAAATTGTTTATTTATTTTTTTTTCAGTATACTGAACTGGTAGGCTTTTAATGTGTTCTGGAGTCTCACTGTTCAGTCTCAGATAGTGGGCTTGATGTTAGTCATCCGAGATAGGTGAATAGGTATTATCGTCTCTATAGACAGGGAAGCAAAGACAAATATAGGACCTGAGTTAGCATGGTGCAGGCTAATGACAGCTTCCACTGACTTCAGGAGCTGTTTACTACTCATCACTTTTAAAGATCAAGCTACTTGTCTTGACTGTTAGACAAAGACAGACTTGGTTTTTAATGAGTTTTTGTCCTTCTAAAGCCACATAAAAGCTATTAAAGTTATTCTAGGACACACTGTATTTCTCTATATCAGAAACATCATAAGTTTAACAATTTCATTAATATCAGGTGAGTATTAAAAAGGAAATTCTTTAGTAGTTGTTAACATATTTGATAATAGGAGCTCTCTGGCTCAGCAAGGACAAGACAAACAACAGACTTAGAGCTCATGTCTTCAGGAATCATCTTTTTCCCTTTTCTATTAAATTAGTGTTTTTCTCTGTCCGAAGTCCTATGCTTATTTTTGCTATGTCAAATACTCTTATACCTATTAAAAAAATAACACAATCTTCAGCTAGCATTCAAAGATCTAATTGCTTGTGTGTCTTTTGTTACTCAAAGGTTCAGTAATAAAGAACAAATACCTTGCAGTGCAACAAAGCTGTTAGCCAGTTGCTTAAATCTCAGAGAGTCTTATGTACTTACACTTAATGTACTTAACTGCTTTGCTAAATAGGGGTAGAGTGTTGATTTGAGGCCAGAACACATTGCTGGGTGCCACCACATTATTCGTTTAAGCACCAGAGTTAGAACTTATGTTCCCCACTCCCAAGCACATATGCAGGTCACTAAACTGCTTTACTTCGTAGTGGAGTTGATTCTACTAATAAGAATATTCTTTTCATTGGAGTTACAAATCAGAAAAGAATAATTGGATATAGAGGGCACAGTTTCGTAATTCAATTTAATGTATCAGCTCTTTTTAATCCATGAGTAATTTACATTTCTTCTGACAGCACAGAGAGATTGTTTCACAGGTTATTTTTTTTCTTTTCTCCTGGTTTTATTGCTAGGAAGGTGGAAGGGGTGTGTGATTGCTTTAATTTCCACATACCTATGAGAACAATCATTTTTAATATAATAAAAGTGAAGTATGAGTTTTTCTTACCAGCAAAAAGATTTTTTTTCTCCTTCAGAACCTGATGACAAGTGGGTGGAAATTTGTTCATGTACGTCATGATGTACAGATCACACAAGTAATCACTTGTTTCTTTAAAGTTATATCCAGTTAATCTCAAGCCACTTTGAATAACATCTCCCCTCAAAAAAAAAAAAAAAAAAAAATTAGAAAGTTATTTCTTTCCAGCTCTTGCTGTCTTAGACTCAATTCTAGTATGTTAGATTCAGGAAGTATTATAGCCACTGGGCTTTAAGGAATGCTTTAGAAATCTTACAAATTCTCCTATTCAGGATAGCTGCAGAGACTACTTTTCAGCCCCATGCCAGAAAAAGTGTGAGTCTATTTGTTGATGATGAAGGGAGAGATCAATTATTCAAGGCTGATGCATATGATGACGGATGCTTAAAAATCCACCTTCTCATCGCTCAGATGGAATTTGTATTCTTTCACTGTGATGAAGCCAGATTAGGCATCTATTCAGTAAAGCACTCCCAGGTGTGGAGTTGACAGGGCAGGAGGGCAAGAAAGAAAAGAAAGGGTTAAAAAAAGTCTGCTAAACATGAAACTAAGTACCTCGTATTGCATTCATAAAGAAATGGCTCTTGGATTTTCTCTCCAGACTACAGAGTTCTTGTTAATAGCTAGTTGCCAAAACAGATGCCCTGATTAATGGGAACAGATGGATTTCTCCAGAGGGTCTGCAGATTTTGACAGTACTTTCACTAAATGAAATGCTAATGATCTGGCACTGTGCTTCTCTGTGTGGATGGGAAACCAGTAATATTATTTTATTTGTATTTGGTGGAGTTAGAATGATCCCCTTTAGACTTTTCAGATATAAAGTTCTAGTATTTTGCATCACTGCCATCTCACAAGAGCGATGCATAAATGACCCCAACGCATAAGCTCGATTTCACTGCTTGCAAGCTCTTTTGGTAGATTATACATTTTTTAAAGGTTCCTCTCAAAATCTAGAGGAATATTGGAGGTTTACATTTTTAAAATGCAGTTTCCCAAGACAAATAAATCACTTAATTCTGGTAAAAAGTAAGATTGCATGAAAAATATTCCATTACATACCGCACAAGCTAGTGTCCTTGAATTTCTTTCACCACAATGTTCAAGTCAAATTAATCTATAATTTTTGTAGCATGGATGCTGTTTGTGGAACTGGTCAGTTTTGTTCCCCTAATCTGCCACTAATCAATATTTGTGTTACTTGTTACAAAAAAAGTATTAATACAGATTTTATTTTTTTTTTCTTAAAAAATTCTGCTCTAAAGTAGCTGACTTAAACCTCTCTTCTTTCATCTAAAAATCTTCTTTGTTTCAATGTAATTTTTTTTGTTTTATTTCTCTCATTTGCAAATATGGCTATTTCAAGACAAATCTATTATTTGCACAATTCACACCTGCAATGCTATATCCTCCTGCCATCTTTTTTTGTTTGTTTTTTTCTGGAAAGACTATGAGGAAAATAATGCAGAAGAACTCAATTATTTATTTTGGATCTAATCTGTCTTCTCAGTAAAAAAAAAAAAAATCTTATTAACCTCAAGAGAATGTTCCCTAGCTGTTTCTTTTAAGAATCTGCATCTACAGTCTAGCAAGTATATAAGCTGCAAACAGCAGATTTTCACTTGTAAACGTTTTTGCTAAATATGATTCTTTTTTGAATCATAAAGTACCAGCAAACTTCTTTATGCACCAGAGATGGGTGTAAAAATTAGAAACCAGGACTAGAAAGTTGACAGTATGGTAAAACAGTATAACAAAAATAAAGGAGCTAGCAATTCACAGTCATCACGATGACTGACTGGGAAATTTGTCACTGACGTTCCTCTTTAAAAACAAAACAAAACAAAACAAAAATACTTAAAAAAAAAAAAAAATTCCTGTGTTCAGGTACTGAATACTGGCACAGAGAAAGTTGAATGAATCATAGCCCAAAGTGACATTAAATTTGGGGCAGCAGGGTCTGAAGAGAGGTCGCCTAATAGCATGTATGAGTGCTATAAGCTGTGTCCACAGCTGAAAAGTGCCAGCGTGGCAGGGATGCCAGAGAATTTGTTGTGTGGTCTCATGGAACAGCCTGGCAAGTGGCAGGCAGTCTCATTTTGTTCTAATATCACTGCACCATTGGTGATTTGCCAACCTTCTACTTTGTGTAACATTTTGTCAGGAGTAAAATATTTGTGGCAGACTGTCTAATTCATGGTAGTACACCGAGAAAGAGATGACAGCTTAAAATAACTTAAATTTGACATAGTGTCTTCAGTTGCCATGATTTAATTAGAGAAAAAATAGGAGACCACTTGGAGCAGACATTTGATGATGACTTCCACTTCAAAATTAATTTTCCATGTCCTTTCTAAATCCATTTCACGGGCAATCCAGTTTCTGTTCTTCTCCTTTCTTATTCAGAGCACTGTATGCTATTTAGTCCATATGCTATACTGAAATCTAAGTTATATTGACACTATTGCATTCATCAGCTATACTTATACTCAAAAAAAGTATCAGATTTGCCAGGTTCTGGATGTTATGAATTCATGCTGATTGACATTAATTATATTTCCTGCCTTTAGTTACTTATTAATCACATAAGCTTCTTATTCAGTTTTCTCCTTCTGCAGGGTTGTGTAGGTCTTCAGATCTGATAGGAAAAAAACTCAGAATGAGGCAATGTGGGATGATGCAGTTCCAACTTAGTAAATAGGCAGAAATACCAAATTCCTGGAGCTAAATAAGTAATATTGCCAAACAGCCAGTGATACTCCTCTGATACTCATCACAGTAAATATACAAAATAGTCAAAATTAATTTTCAACACTTAATTGACACTGGAGTGCATTAATGTACATCAGGATGAACGTTGGCTTTAAACTTTCAAATATATTCTGGTTGTAGTGCAAGATTGCTCACTAGAAAAAAGGGAGGTGAACTGAATCCTGTTGCGTGTTACTCTTCTTAAATCCATTGAAATTCAAACCTTTTAGTGAAGAAATGAAACATGAGACCCATTTTGGTACTGGTGCTGAAGACCATGTACTGTTTAAGCCTTGTTAAAGATGATGTGAAGTGACACCATTGTCATAAGTGAGCACTGTATGTGACAGTGGGAAACATAAATCACTTCCTTTATCTGAGGCATTCAAAAAGCATAAGGAAGTGGGGTTTGTATTTGAACTGAATGTGGCCATAAATGCAGCCATCTGTACTTTGCTGTCTGTCATTAAAAGATGACAATAGATGCGCCCCGACCATATGATATTTATGCTGCATTAACTTCCCGATAGATTCCACATATGCTTCAGGCCAGAAGGATTAATACTGTGGAATACTGCCCTCTCTTCCCATCCCCAAACAGTGTGGAAACACCTTCTCTTGCAGTGTGGACCCCAAGGCTATGTACTGCTGGGGTCAGACAGCACCATCCCACTCAGGCAGTTGACTTCCCCCAGGGACAGCAGGTTTTCACACAGAAGGAGCTCTCTACGTAGTGCAAGTTGAGTCATAGAGTAGCTTTGGGTCTCTCTCCCATTTCAAATGCTTCAGGAAGGAATTTTACTCACCATGAATTTGCAGAATTATATTGTGAAGAACTGGTAGTTTATATAAGGACCAAGAGAAAAACATTTATGAAAGCAGAAAAGAAACTGCTGGAAAGAAAGTGGGAGATTAAAGTTTTCAACTTTCTGCGGGGTTAGTTTTTGTTTTTTCGGGCACTGTTAAGCTTAATCTGTCAAATGGTCACTTTGTAGTAAACAGTTTCTTTGGCAAATTATCATGGCAATTAAAGGAAAACCTTTGGATTCCCACATGAAACTAAAAAGCACTCTACCATATCTGATTTCGTCTAACATAATGTGTATCGGCTTCCTCGTATGTACAGTTTGCATCAGGTTAGGATAACTGAAGCATTGAAGAAAATGTTAGAGTACAAATTACTCAGGTCTCACTCTACATCAGACTGAGTACAAGATTCAGTTCTTTGGTTTTGGACACACTCCAGAAGCTTCTCACACTGGTGGAAAGAATGGTATGGGCTTTGATGTGTCTACAAACCCGGCTCAATCCCTGAAAGAAATATACTGAGAAAGCACCAATTCTTATAATAATGAATGCAAACCCCATCTTTAAACATTTCCATGATCATAGTTATGTGACAACTTCAAACATAATTTGTACGGCTTACAGGGAAAAGACATTTTTTATTTCATTTTGGAAATTCAACCTGGGATTAGAGATCCAGGTGGATTTTTTCCAGCTCATGCATCAGCATGGAAGAAAAACTCCATACATACAGCAGCTACAGCAACAAGTCTGTAAGTGATGCATAAGGCAGAATTTGAACCAAGCCCTTCTCAAAACTTTAATTGGCTCCCTGGGGCAAACTGTCAAGAAAGGAAACAGATATGACTCTGGATTGAGGTGGCCTAAAAGCAGTTTCAGATCATAGGAAATGTAACCCTTGTCTCTCTAGATTACTGCACTTGTGCATCTTGAAAGCAAGATTTTAGACAATTTGTGAGTGCACAACATATGTTTATTGTTCAACAGGCATAGTAAATTACGGAGACTATCATGCTACCAGGTCAAACATTTGCAGGCTCACCCCCACCTCATCACTACAGGCACTACTGACAAGTCTCTGATGGACATGTAAACTTTGAGGAGACATCGGGGGAGAACTTCACTACTTGGAACAGGCTGATATTTATTTTTGCCAAGCTGCTCTTTTCAAATTCAGCTTCTTCTTCCTCTTCCTCTTCCTATTCCTCTTCCTCTCGGTATTCCTCACTCAACACTTGGAGTTACTGACTGTTCCCAAATCAGTCCTTGATTCTATGTTCTTTAATCTTACATTGTCTTGCTTTCTGGGCTCTTTCTTTTACACATTGACAATGTTTTTGACAGTAAAATTGAGCAAATATCATGTAACTAAATGTTACAAAATTGGATCCTTGTTCACAAAGGCACAGTTTTTCAAGGAGAGGCTAAAGAATTTTAGACACCTCAATTAGTCTCTGTCTTCTGTAAAGTTGCTGAAGTGCCACAGTTATGAAGACCAGCACCTATGGCAGGAAGGGAATAGTGGTTAAAACTTGAAATTTATCCCACAAAAAGATCTGTGAGGATCAATGTACATTTACATATGGTGCTGTCTAATAAAGCAGATCTTTAGAAAGAAACAGTTGCTGTCAGGGACCAGATATCCACATCTGTACACATTTGAGGGTTTACCTCATACTACTCAGGCTCTGCTCCAGTGACCCAAGCTCCAACTGACGGCTGAGGTGAACTACATGGACAGCTGGAGCACTTCTTCTGATTTGGTTTTGTTGCAGAAGTCATGCTGCTTGCATGCTACAAGACCTAGAGCCCAGTAAGTGGAGTAACGTAAGTGAGGAATTAATTTCAAACCACCGCTGCTGGTCAAAATGGTCATGCCTGTGTAGATGCACAGAATACTCAAAAACAAAACAAGGAAAAGGTTATTCTCATTGATCTCTCCGCATAGAAGCAAATCATGTCAATCCTTAAAATATGAGATTGGAAGACATGCTTTCAACATGGAGCCTTCCCCCACCCAAACACATGCAGTCCAAATCTGTGACCCAACAAAAGTCCAAACCTATCAAATTGGATGCCTTTGTGAAGTCTGCAGTGTAAAATATTACTGTAGGTTTTGTATACTACAGTGCCAACCATGGATATGGAAATCACCAATGCTCTGGTTCCCCCCTCCATCCTTTAGCACCCTGAATTTTCTCTACAAATCTCTTATTTCTATTACAAAATTCAGCTTACAAATGTAATAATTCTCTTGACCCTTACAATCCTGCCAACTACAAGTAACAATTCACTACAGTATGTCCTGTTATGTTTATTCCACTAGTAAATTACTGAAAATTGAAATCATACAGAATTTTAGGGGTTTTGCCAAGGGCTGATTCAGCAAATAGCAAAGCAAAGAATTTACACTTAATGCATGGTCATAAGAACAATACAGAAAGCACGCAGGTGTTTAAACTGCTCACTGTCTTAAGGCAAATGCTCATGAGCCCTGATCCTCAGTGAGAACAATTGTGCTAGGAATCATTGCAGTAATTTTTCTTAGTGCCATGAAAACTACAGTGTTCTACAGTGTTTCCCGCTTTTTTTTTTTCTTTTTTCTTCAGCCACCTGGCATCATAGAGATGATTAAATTGATCTGGATTTAATGCATTGCCTAAACCTTCTTTCATTAAAGGAAATGGCAAATCTTTGGCTACAAAAAGGAACATGGGCTATATACTCATTAAAACATTAAAATTTATTAAAACAATTTCCCTTAATACCAAGTTTGGTCTCAAATGGTGGCTATACCTCATGAGTATTGGGAGCAATCTAATCTCTCCGGGCATAAACGAGGCTAAGCCAGTTCTGTGCCACACAGCATGTTTCTCTCTAGTGTACAGGGGAGCTGTTAACTCTAGCATATAAACTGGCTTTATCACCCAAATGCCAGTCTAAGACTTAATTAATAATAATACTGGTAATAATAATAATGGAAACAGGAAAGGGGAAGGAGAACAAAAGTTGGAAAGATAGAAGGATTTAAATTCTTCATGTGATACAGGTATCCCAGAGCCCAAGAGATGAGTAAACTCTTGCAGGAGGAGCAGTAATAAATACAGCCATGTGTATTGCCATAAAAAGAATTACACATCTAGATATAATCAAGGAAAATGAACACTGATTCTGTGATTCAAAGTGTTATCCTTACCAGGTGGATTCAAAGAACCTTGACAACATATGCTGGCATGACAACAACTGGAATGAATTGTTTCTCTGTGTTTCCACTAGGGACAGTTTGACTTTTTGCTCTAATCCAGCGTAAGCATTTTTTGGATTATATGAAAATATTTGGGAACTAAAGAGAGTCTGACTCTTCTTCGCCTTTTTGATTTTTAATCTGAGCTGGGAGAAGGGAGGAATACTGTAGTCTAAGCACAAGTGAGGTAAGCAGGGGCTGAGGTAGGATTCACTGCTAAGAAAAGGTTGCTCAATTGATTCAGCAGTTCTTACCCTTGCTTAACTTCCAGCTTCTGCTTCTATAAAGAAAAGATTCAACACAGAGGGATAGGTATGATTTCTTGAATTACAGTCTCAGTTCAGGACACTGGATTTATGGCAAAGCTGCAGAAGTCTTCATTCAGTTGTTTTCACAATGAAGTCAAATTGTTTCTGAAAGTGGGAATTGGTTTCATTATTCCTGGCTGGGAGATGATGCCAAATCATCATTGAAATCAAGACAACTGATGACCCAGGAGCTGATGCAAAGGGACAATACTGTGTTTTAATGAGACTAGCCAAATGAAAGCCTACTGCCCTCATGAGTACAGTGCTGCTGCAGGGCGGGCTGCCTGTCACTAGCTTTCCCTTCCAGCCAAGGCCTGGCTCACAATCTTGCCTGTGCTTTGTTCCCTTTCCTGATGGACAGCAGATTGCACACTCTATAAGAGTCGAAGCCTACTTCTGCTTGGCAGTTCTGCACAGAGCCAACTGGCATTAAAAAAGAGTTGTATAGCTATGGTTTGTTACAGCTGAATGATCCTTTTCAGCGCCAGGCCCCAGATGTTTGCGTTTTTCCAAATGCAGACACTCACCACTTTCCCTAGCCTTATTTGCTATCTAGCAGCTGTGTCAGCCCAGAAGCTCTGCAGCTTTGACGACTGACTGGAGTTAAGCTGCTGCTTCTTGGGATGCTGATCTCTTCTGCCAGTCCTCATGGTAAAGAACTTGTGTGTGTGCTGTTCTAGCTGGTATTCACAAAAGTCTAAGGAAGGAAAGGAAGAGTTAATAAAGTCCTTTTAATACCTGTTAGTCAAGTAGTGTTTCTTTAGAGGTTTATATTCTCCAGATCCAGCTAAGAGCCCAGAAAGGAAAAGTCCCTTCTGCTATATTCTACAGAGCAGACCTAGTATAGTAAAGGAAACCAGCATCAGCATCACTCAAAGACTATTTGCATGCAACCTCTCTTGAGGGTTCCTTTTCTTTAACTGACAGGAATAAACAGATATGGGTTTGTAATAAGCTGCTTTCTCAGTCAAGTTAACACATTCCGAAATCCTACTGAGAAACTTTGAAGCAGTAAACTGCCCAACAGTAGAAATCCCATGTTCAAGGACCATGGCATTGATAAAAGGCAACTTAGATCAGACATGTACTCCCCTTTGCAAAGTAAACATCGTATTTCCACTGTACTTAAATTCCCATCAAGGTAGATACAATCTTATGAGAAGAATAGTACCACACTCCCATTGTTAAAAACAGTGTTGTCTTGCAATGGCTGAAATGTGTTACATTCGTAACAATGCAAAATGCAATAATAATAATTGGTCCAATTCTGAATAATAATTGATAGCACTGTGAATAGCATAGATAATCAATACAGGAAATCTCTCCTTGGACTCACTCTGATCACACCATGTTTGTGTTTGCATTGTTTCTTTCTTCGGAACAGAGGGTTATGGCTACGTATGGATGCATACTTGTAAGACATCTAGAAGATCTCTTCTGAATGGAGTCTCATTGACTTCAACAGGTTAATCCATCTCTGGGATGATTCCATGACCACTGAAATTAACAGTAATTTCATATAATAACTCTTATGCTATGTTTCTTATGCTTACCCATGATTTTCCTGTCATAACCTCATAAACCTTCCAAAGTTCCAGTAGAAAATCAAATTCTCTGCTGCTACCATTTGGACTTAAAGTCAGTTACCCCTGTTCCCAACTTGTCTGTATAGTATAGCCTTTTATGGACAATAAAACAAGAAAAAGTATTATAATTACAAAGCCTACAGTGCAGTATTTATTTCAGATGACACAGGCAGTGGCTTAAAAGTTAGCCTCATTTTTCTTTAAATGGCTCATCTTTTCATTCGGTGACATCAGAAACACAGTGGGCTAGATCTTCTGCCAGGGTAATGGGGTGAAACTGCACCCCACTACAGCAGCAGAGAATTTTGCCCAGCATTTTTAAACCTCCCACAGCAGCATATAATTTATGGGCTTTTCTGTAACAATATTCATTCTTACACAGTATGTCTGAAACTAAACAGACCTTTCTGAGACAGATGGTTCTTACAATTGGAACAAAATTTATTTAATTATTTCCTGAAAGAAATTACATCCATAATTTTCCCCAAAAGAGGCAGTGGTGAAATGGTGATTATTTTTTTAAAATTTTTTTTTTATTTTATTTTGTTAAGGACGAAAAACCAGGCACAGGAGGAATAAGGGAAGTTTGGACCAAGTTGTCAAGCTATTCTCTCCATTGTAAAGCTTTAAGCTGGGACACATATAAAATCTGTCCTCATATAACCTAAATATTAGCTTACATAAAGGTCAGGCTTAGAGGTTCAAATTCTTCAGAAAGACATATGTTCTTTTAACTGCTTCTCCCCTGCCTTGCTGTGGGGAAAGTAGGTGCTATTCAACATCCTAAAGAGCACAGGAAACTGTGGGTCTACTGTGTGCACCTCAGCGTTTGCTGGTTTTCATGTCTATCTTCCAAGCTACTAATGCATTGAGACATTTCAAGGCTTGTTTCCTTTGCTGCTAGCATCTCACAATGGCACAACTAACCTCAAAATTAAAAATCAGTTTCTAGAAGACATCACACCAATGAAACAATTTGGACACGGTGGGAGTAAGCACAGATCATAGATCAGTGCAGAATAGCATTTGGCAGGAAAATCCACCACTCCAGTAAGTTTTTATTTCAAATCAAAACTGAAGTAAAAGAAATTCAGAAAAAAAATCCCAGAATTGCAACTACAGCAATTTTAAATGTAAAAAAAAATCACATTTAATTTTCAGTATGATGTTTCATGGAACCATAGGAAAAAAAACCCCATAGGTTCGTTCCCATATAAAAAATTAAGTTAATCGCAAAACTTGTATAGTAAAGAGGCAGGTTTCTCTATTGCAAACATAATTTTTGCATTCAAAGTTTATCTGAGCATTTTGCAAACAAAAGTCAGCTAGGACAGCAAGCCAAATGTACTGGTAATCATCTGATTGCATATGCAAATCAGGCAGGCAGGGACACGACAGTTCATATCGGTACCTTGAGGACTCAAATGTTGTTTGTACAAAACGTAGCTGGAAGAAAGTGAGCAACAGTGTATCAAACTTATGAAAATGTACTAGTTAATAATTTGCTGTCCATAAATAGACCTGTTCCAGGAGCAAAATCATCTATACTCTGAGATATAAGAATATATTTTTAAATGCTATACTTCTATTGACTTTTGCAGCAAGGGCAATAACAAAATTTCAGTTGCAACTAGGCAACTGGGTGTGGATCTTTTTCTTTGAATACTACCTCTGCAGAATGATGAGAGATTCTAGCTGCAGGCTACGCTTTTTGAGTCTCCAGAGTCTTCTCTGAAGGAATCAGCTAGTGCTGCCCAGTCAAGTTTCAGGTCACCATTGTACTCGACACATACATTAAGATGATGAGCCTTGTCCCAGAAAGATGACAGTATAATATAAGGAAAAAAGTGGAAATGAAAATTATCGTCTTTTATTTCTGTAGGATACCTCACCCAGCAGAAATAACTCACACACTTTTCTACTCCCATTTAGACCATCCAAGTCAGCCTCTGAAAATGGGTTAAAAGTAGCTTTTCTGTCCAAGTGATTTAGGAATTCAAGCTCAACTGAAGAGTCACTTTAAGATATTTCTCTTTTATTTGAGATAATAAATAAATCTTGAACATGAAAGCTAATGCCAGTAGAGCCAGAACATTTAGTAGGACAGATGGTGGAACTTAAAAGAAAAATAAGTGTTTTTATGCAAGAACCTAGAAGAAAATTCTGCAGGTGAGCTGCCTTTGTTGTTGAATTGTCCAGATGTCTCCCGTATTTTCATCTTTTTAGAAGCAATGGCTAATGGGAGAAAAGAGACTGTCAAAAACTATCAAACATTGAAGTAATGCTGGGGGAGTTAGTCTGACTATCATTTGCTCAGAAAAGATCACCTTGACAGCCTACTTATATTTAGTTTTAGCTTGATATTCTAGTTTTATGGTTTGATTTTCCTCTGCAGATTCTTTAATCTTTCTGTCATTACTATTACTTCTAATCAACAAGATAACTCCTGAAAGCATATTCTACTTCAAATACAACTGAAACTGCAGGACTTTCAGAACTTAATTAGCCAGCTGTCTGGACAGGGCAAAAAGGCTTGTTTCACTGCTCTTTTGAGAACTGATCCAGTTTCATTGCATGCTCAGGGCTTTACTTTCATGTGTGGTCTACTTGAACTACCCCTGTAATAAAGTATGCAAGAAAGGAGGTACCTTGTGTTTCTCCTTCCTCTCAGTGAATTTGGCAAACGGCAGGAGCCCAGGTTGTGTTTAACTTATAGCTTATTGTGGTTTGATTTTGTTCTCTTCCCTCCTTTCTCAGAGCCACCTATGCCCCCTAACAGGGGATCCCAGCTTCAGAAAGTAGATCCACGTCTTGAAATCCCCAAAGACTGACAGTGTTTTAATTTGGGCATTTATAGACTCATAGAATCGTTTAGGTTGGAAAAGACCTTTAAGATCAAGTCCAAATGTCAACTGTGAATTTGAATCAGTCTGATTTCTGTGGCATATCGTATGGATGGTAGAGCTCTTCAATATATGCTGCTGCTTTTGAACAAACAGTATGGTGAACAATATAAATGGCTGTTCAAAGAATATATGATAATCACTATATCACTACTGAATTGTTTACTTCAACAAAATACTAATGCCCTGTTATAAGTCTAATTAACTGTATTTAACACTGCATGCTACTCACATGATATCTTAAACATGCAAGTTAAAAACTGTTCTTGTCTTCATGAGCTATACTCTCAGCAGATGTCCTTGTACATGCTATAATGCCCTCTGCATCTGATTTATGAAGGTCTGTTTCTAGTTACCACAAGCATTGTCTGAGTCTTTCTTCACATTTCATAGATGTAAAACAGAGGGGCTTGTAACTGAAGACTGAATCAAGCATCTTGATGGGGGGAAATGGAGAAAGTGTCTATAAACTCAAAGCTCATTTCTAAACACTGTCCTGACCAACACACTTTTAAATACCTCAGACCCTGTTCCTGTTCAGCCAGGGTTTGGAGCTATATTTGGTCCTTCAGGATCTGTTCATTAATCACTTTGGTTCCTCTTTTTGTAATCAAAGCAGCTTTGAAGTAATGACACACCAAAAAGAAAGACCTCTGACTAAAAGATGTTCTTGTCTTCCAAAATATTGATTTCTCATCTTGCCATGACAAGTGTTGTGAGGTTATATCTAGCCAAGATGTGGTAAAGAACATGTTAAATTCTCCGTCTGAACAGCTAAGCAGTAAGAGAGCTTTAAAAGACAATCTTTTACAGAGAAGAGGAATTAGAAATTTGTTTGAAGTGACGAGACAGTAGCCCTTGTGTCACAAAGGACATAGCCACTGATAGTCTAAGGGTGAAGATGTTATCGGTCATACTTTTGAGTATGATTAATGTCATTACAGTACATGTAATTTTGACATGTGCTTGACTGGCAGACTTAAATATATTTGGTGGATGTCAGGTTCCTTTTTGTTAGTGCTTAGCTTCTATTTCTGTTACACAAACAAAAGAAAGAAACTTCTCTGAAATTTTATGTTAGAGTGAAAGACTCTTAAATTTCCCCTGAAATAAAAAAATTATTCAGTCCATCTCTAAAATCCATGCACATTTATAACTTTCTGAAATTGAAAGCTAAATTTGAAAAAAATTATCAGCCACCAAATAGTTTTTTAACTAGGCTAAAAGGTTCCTAAGAATTTTAACTTTGCCGCTAGCTTTATAAGCTGAATTTGTACTCAAGCCTCAGCTCCAGACACTCATTGACAAACACTACTTTGACTTTAATAAGTTTTGGACAAAACACTTCTATGCCTTCTTGTTACGTTCTTACTATGACTAAGAGATGCATGTTATTTTTTTCACCAGTATTAAAATGGATGATTCAGTGAAATATGGAAAATTCCTACTTTTAATGATTACATTTTATTATAATATGTTGTTTTTAATGCTATTCATTGCATACCTTACTCTTTAATCACGTTTTCTCAATGAGGTGCCCTGTTTTCCACAAGAGGGGCAATTTGCTTCTGGGATATGTTACTAAATTCCTGTGAACATTGTTAAAATTAACCTCTGTCTAAGTGACTGGTTTTGAAAATAAATTAACTGTGTGACTAATATGTTTACACATATACTTTCTATTTATAGTTTAGTTACAAGTGTGTAACAAACTAAGTAGTTTCCATATGACCAGCATTCCCAACACTTTTGGTGCTCTCCTACGGACAGCAGCCCAAGTCTGGGGAAGGACACATTGGGGTAGTCTGTGAAGAAACAGAGAACACAAAACAGCTCCTCTTTCAAGGACAAAGAAAGTATTCATCAATATATCTCAGCACACCAACAGTCTAACCCTTTCATCTCGGTAATTATTGTGGGTGTTACAGAGCAGAATTGTTTCCTTAATGAACACTCCCTTAATGACAAATGTGCCATTCTTCTTGCCTTTGACTGCCTTTTCTGCTCTACATAGAGTAGTCCCACGCTCCCACTGCTTTGTGTGAAGACATGCATTCTCTCCAGAGGCTCAAGCATCAGCTAAACCTTTACTAAATCACACTGAAGGTTTTAACCTGGACTAGTAGTCATTTAGCATTTATCTAGATCTGCTATTAGCCTGGTGAGATATTCAGCCTGTTAGGTTATAACTCTATTTACGAAGTGCAGTCAAATGCTAACACAGGGTTTGGGCACAGCTTAGCCCGGGTCTGATCATCCATACTATGAGGCCATCTTACATTATCACATACTTTGTTCTCATTGCATCTCTACTTGGACATGTCAGTGGAATTTCTTTGATCATGTTCCACAGCTCTTTTACCTGCAGTGAATTCTGTAGCATTATTTGCTGGCAAATTGTGAGAAAAAAATTGTGTCTTTTCTAAGCACTGTGGGAAACTGAGATTAACCCTTTTCAGGTGACTAAGCTTTCCTTCTCACTGTAGCATAAATGAACTACTACCAAGAGTAACAGTGGTACCTGTCTTTGCTATTTAAGACAGGTGGAAAATATCATTATGACTGTGTGAGAAAGTTCTGGGACTGGAAAGATTTTGATGGGACAGCAATGCCTTTGTTCTCAGGTACTGATCCTTTTGTCAGCTCCCACTACCAGGTAACACTATGAGCAGCACTACTTAGGAGCTGTGAGCTTCCACATACATCATCACTTCATACTGTGCTCTGAACCTGTCTCCAGCAAGTCCCTGCCTTGCCATGACAATAGACCACTACATTTCTTTTGCTGATGTCTAACAGAAGAGGATCTTGCTCCACTGCAGCTTGGCAAGCCTACAGATTACCAGTTTTATCTATCAGGGAATGAGGACAAGGTAGATGGAGGTGCAGGGTGACAAGCAGTGGCCATCAGCAGGACAGAAGGTTCAGTTTCATTGCTTGAACCTCAGTTTCTGCTAAAGGGTGAAATCTGCAGCTACAACCACTCCCTGCCTCCTTTTTCTCCTTTCTTGGCCAGAGGGCTCAGTGTTCCTTCATGAACCACTTCCAGACACACCCAAGTACTAATTTATCAGCAATGAAAGCTTTAATTATCAGGTAATTACAATTTTAATTACTAGGAGACTGGCAGAGACTGAGATCAGACTACCAAAGATGTACTATTTTTTCTAATAATGGAACCTGATTTCTGCTCACCCAGGAAGAGAACTGTTTACAAGCATGATATTTATAAGGTTTTATTCCTGTTCCAGGCAAGATTTATGTGGAGAATCACTATGTGCTTCTAACATTTGCTATGCAGACAGCTCAGATTAAATGCTGCATGAAAGATTTTATCTCTTGGTTTCCAAATTTGCAGAAGGTCTTATCCAAAACTGTTTTAAGTGTATAAATGCTCAGGCAAATCATTGCCTGTAATCAAAAGATAGAGAGGCTTAGAAAATATGACCTTACAATGGGGAAAAACTTATACATGGCATGGATTGCTACAAAGAGAAAGAGAATTATCAGTTCCTTGTATCTACAGTAAACAGGACAAGAAGTAATGAAGCTAAATCAGATCAAAGGAGATTTAGGATAGACATCAGGGAAAACTCTCTAATGGTGGTGATAATTAACCAGTGAAATAGCTTACCTTGAGAGAACATGGGCTCCCCATGGTTACGGCTTTTTAAGGACGGATTGAAAAAGCATCTATGAGGAGTGGATTAGGCTTCCCTGTTCCTGTCTTGCTGCAGGATAATAGACTACGTGTCTTTCTGCAGTCCTGCTGGTATCTTCATCATCCGTTAGTCTGTGAAGTTAGAATGAGACTGTAGATTTAATTGCTCATTGTGATTTTGTACCTAACTAGTTGCAGGATTGGTGGTTTAGATGCATTTACATAGTGCAAAGATTTTGACTGAATGGTGTTCAGGCAAAGCAGGTATTGCGATTTTAAATTACATACTAGAATCAGAACTGCTGTCTTCTCTTGCTTTCTCTCTAGAAAACAATTGCAAAGTTTGTTTTATGGACATTTACAGATATGTTTGTAAAGTCTTGTGGTGTGAATTGCAGTTACAAATTATTTTCTCTCTAGACTATGAGAAACATTTTGTGTTCT
Organism: Merops nubicus; assembly: GCF_000691845.1. Classification (NCBI taxonomy): domain Eukaryota; kingdom Metazoa; phylum Chordata; class Aves; order Coraciiformes; family Meropidae; genus Merops; species Merops nubicus. Next base: position 3,303 of record NW_008633230.1, on the reverse strand, counting down.
GCATAGGGCAGACTTCTAGAAAACCTGTACATGCTGCTCTTTCATTATAGAATAGAATCATAGAATCTTTTAGGCTGGAAGGGACCTCTAGAGGTCATTTGGTCCAACCTCCCTACACAAGCACGGACATCTCTACCTAGGTCAGGTCACCCAGGGCTCTGTCAAGCCTGATCTTGTATGACTTCAGGGTTGGGGCCTCCACCACCTCTCTGGGCAGTCCATTCCAATGATCTATTACTCTTACATTAAAGAAATTTTCTCTAATATCTAGTGTAAATCTATCCTTTCCCAGTTTAAAACCATTACTCCTTGTGCTATCATTACAAACCCCTTTGAATAGACTGCCCCCCACCTTCATGTAGGCCCCCTTCAGGTACTGGAAGGTGACTACAAGGTCCCCCCAGAGCCTTCTCTTCTCCAGGCTGAACAGCCCCAACTCCCTCAGCCTGTCTTCATACAAGAGGTGCTCCAATCCCTTGATCATTTTGGTGGCCCTCCTCTGGACTCAACCCAATGTGTTTACATCCTTCTTGTGCTGGGGGCTCCAGAGCTGGATGCAGTACTTCAGGTGAGGTCTCACCAGGGCAGAGTAGAGGGCCAGAATCACCTCTTTTGATCTACTGGCCACAGTGCTTTTGATGCAACTCAGGATGTGATTTGCCTTCTGGGCTGCGATTGCACAGTGGTGGGTCATGTCCAGTTTTTTATCCACCAGCACTACCAAGTCCCTTTACACAGGGATGCTTTCTAATAAACCTTTTCCCAGCTGATACTGGGATACTGATAGTGCTGGTTACCCCAGCCTAGTGCAGGACCCTGCACTTGGCCTTCTTGAACCTCAAAAGGTTCATCTGGGCCCACTTCTCCAGCCTATCCAGGTCCCTCTGGATGGCATCCTGTCCCTCTGGCATATCAACTGCACCTCCCAGTTTGGTATCATCCACAGACTTGCTGAGAGTGCACTCAATGCTGCTATCAATATAATTAATGAAGACATTAAACAACACTGGTCCCAGCACAGACCCCTAAGGGACATCACTCGTCACCATCCTCCATCTGGACATTGAGCCATTGAGCATCACTCTCTGGATAAGACCATCCAGCCAGTTCATTATCCATTGAACAGTCCACCCATCAAACCCAATTTAGAGATTAGGATGTTATGGAGAACAGTGGCAAAGGCCTTGCAGAAGTCCAGATAGACGACATCCATAGGTCTCCCCTTGTCGCTTGATGTAGTCACTTCATTATAGAAGGCCACTAGGTTGGTCAGGCAGGATTTGCCCCTAGTAAATCCATGCTGACTACCTAGGATTACCTTCCTGTCCTCCATGTGCCTTGGCATGTCTACTAGTAGGTTCTCTTCCATGATCTTCCCAGACACAGAGGTGAGGCTGACAGGTCAGTAGTTCCCAGATTGTTCTTTTTTACCCTTTTTAAAGATGGGCACAATGTTGCCCTTCTTCCAGTCTCTAGGGACTTCACCTGACTGCCATGACTCCTCAAATATTAGGGAAAGTGGCTCAGCAACTGCATCAGTCAGTTCCTTCAGTACTCTGGGATGCACCCCATCATGTCCCATGGACTTATTCATGTTAAAGTTCCTCAGGCAGTCATGAATCTTGTCCTTGCTTACAGTGGAAGGGGCTTTGTCTACCAGGTCTTTGTCCTGTGGTCCACCAACTTGAGGGCTCTGAAGAGAAGGGTTATGACAGAGGTTCCATCCTTTGGGGGTATTGCATTAATAATCTAAAGCAAAGGCAGCATATACCTGGTCACTAATGATGAAATAATATATAATCTGTCTTACAGAGATGTATCTAAGTATTTGGACAGAAGTTTTGAGTGTAATCTGATCAGTTACATCAAGGAATATTCAGACCAGTCAGTAGCTTGCACACAAAATGTTTAGTAGATTAGTTTAACTGCCAGTGTATTCTGTGAACTGGCTAAAGCAGATTGGCTCTTGGGTAGATATTTTCCTGTTTATGTTTACAGCTCTGTGGGGGGTATGTTGCACCTGTTCCCACTCACAAAGAAAGATTTTCGCATTTCACAGGAAAATTATGTATTGGTCACAGGGAAAAGAATGGTTACATAAAAATGTTGCCTTCTTCAGAGGACAATGAATTTTTCTGTCAGTATGACCTTATGGTTTTGCAAAAGCAAAATTAAGTCAGAAATAGAATCAGCTACTTTTGGAATCAGCAGCTATTTTGCAAGGTGTGCACACAGGTGTGTGTCTAAATAATTCATTGGCAGGAAGAGTGTTTAAAGGACAATGTGGAGCTCAGCTACAGCAAGGGATCTGTGTGAAGACAAACCTCAGCTAGAATGCAAGAGAAAGAATACTCATGGGTAAGTAAAACATCAAAGGAGAAGCAAAGACAAGTGAGCAGGCAGAGAAGGAGGGAATGGATGGCGGAAGGAAATAGAAGGGAGTAGACAGACATGAAAGCAGAAATATAAATGAAATGCAGCTTCAAAGAACTTCTCAAAAGAAGACCAGATGCTCAAATTTGGTGCCAAGTGTTAGAAAAAAAAAAATCACGTAAGAGTCATGTGATTCAAAGTGACAAAAATAGAAGGCTAAATAGCGTGAAGAGCCAAGGCTGGAGAATGCAGTTCCTTCTGGATATTTTCAGAGTCCTTCTAGAAACCCTCTCCAGTCAACGAACATAAGAAACTCAGAAGAATGTTGAACCAATTACAGAGAAGTACGGTAGGAGCTGGAGCAGTTAGGAGAAAAGAGTTTGTAGTAATCAGGAGTGGTTGCAACATTCTTTATGGGCTCCCACTCTTCTTCATAGGACTAAAATAAGAAAATAACGACTCCAGTAAACTGATGAGGACCTAATCAGGCCTGGAACAAGAGCTGCTATGACTAAACAGAATAATGTTTGTAACTCTGAGATTTGCAAAACAAAAAAGACAAAAATACCCACTCCACCAAAAAACTAAAAAAAAAAAAAAAAAAAAAAACCAAAAAAAAAAAAAACCCCACAACTGGAGAAAAAGTATAGTTTCTTTAAATCTATAGCCAGGTGATAGATTCTTTAACCCTAAGTATGTAAGTAGCCATATTTAACTCCAGCATAGCCACAGCTCAGGCCATTTCAAGTGCATAAAGAAGAGGTGCACTGCTAGATCTTGTATTAACGAATAAAGAAGGACTGGTTGGGGACATTAAGGCTGGGAATAGCCTTGGACACAGTGACCATGACATGGTGGAGTTTGGTGTTTTACAAGGTAGAAGCAGGACAAGTAAGATTACAGCCCTGAACTTCTGCAGGGCTAACTTTG
>NW_008633229.1:45284-54154 GCF_000691845.1 Merops nubicus | reverse complement strand
GGGCTGCGTGCTGCTGCCCGTGCAGGTAGGAACGCCACACTGCCCGCTCCCAGGGCTTTCAGCCCTCCCCGGGGCCTGGTCAAAGTCCATGACATTATTTTTGCTGGCACCGACAGTGTTGAGGGTGATAAAGGTCCTGGGAGTTACTCCTGGCTGCGCTTGTGTGTTGTTCAGAGGCTTCCTAGGATACCTAAAATCAGTGCTACAGCTTAAGGATGCTGGGAAGGGGTGTTTCACCCTTCAGCTGTGATGGCAGACCTGCGGCTCAGAGCCGTGCTGGATAGTGAGTTTTTGGCGAGGCCTGGGGTCAGGCTGCTCAGCAGAGTTTCTCCAGCGGCCCTGAACTGTGTTTTTCCTGGTTCACTTGAGGTTACCCACGAAACAGGCTGGCATGTGGTTCTTCTGCAAGGGATTCCTTGACAAACGCTGGCCCGTGCTCAGTACTTCCCTGCTGTGTCCAATTCTTTCTAAGAAACTCGATGCTTCTCTGGAGGCTGGGAGGTGCTGATTCCACCCTGCCAACCTCCAGCTGCAGAAGGCCTCCTGAGCTTTGTAGCATATCAGAATAATGAAATGAGTCTCTCTAATTGGCCATTTAGATGCTAATTTGCTTTTCTTAGGCCTATGCCAGATCAACCTGCCCCAGAATGTGAGTCAGAAAGAGCCGGCTGTCTTCATGAATTATTCACTTTGCACAACTGCACCTGCCTGGCTGGGGATCAGAAGGAAAGAGGGCCAAAGTCTGGTAAATAAAGATACACCTTGGCAGGTGGAGCAGTGCTGGCGTTCCTCCCCAGCATCGTAGGGTGCTAAGGAGCAGGAAGGCTGCTTTGCTTGGGCAAAAATGAGTTCTTTATAGCTTGCCATATATCAAGTAGCCACACTAATAAGTGCCTCTCATTAATAGAGGATTGTTGGTCCCGCATGTCGGTTTTCCTGTACAGCTGATTTTTATCTTCCCACTCACAGGACTGGCATGGACCTCCAGGGCATTGTATTTTATAAGCTCTTTAACAAGCTCTGTCTTAAAAGCAGTTAGGCTTCTTGCCACTGCTGCTAAGACTGAGAGGCAGCTCTAGTGCATGGGAGCCTTCTTTGTTTCCCCCTCCAACCTCCTTTGCTCCTTTTCCAGTTTGGCCTTGTGTGATGATGACACTTCTCTCCTTTTCCATGTGCTGAGGGTGATTTATGTTTCACTTGAGCTGGGCCAACCAAAACTGAATGGATGGCTCTGAATGAGCTCCCGTTTCACTGGTGCTGCTTAGTTTGAGCCTTCATGGTGGGACAGGTAGGTAGGAAGTCTGTCTCACTGGGTTCTTATCCCAGAGCTTGCCAAGGCTTTGTGGTGTTTATTTGGACATTGTTTTCCCAGTCTCTCTTGGCCCAAGCTGCAGAGCTGCAGGTCAGGTCTGATCCTATTGGATTCCCTGTGTCACTTGGGTCTCTGTCTGCTGCTGAGGCTTTGTGAGGATTTGTCATGGGAAGAGACTGTGAAAGAACATTCCTGGCTGTGCTGTGTGCCTGCCCAGCTGGCTCCTGGAGAGTGAGGAGCAGGAAGGTGATGAGGACTGCTTGCCTCTGCTGGGCTTGTCCTTCCTGCCCACTTAGCCTCCCTACAGTGTCAGTGCTTATAGCAGGCTCCTCTGCCTCTGGAGGGGCTGACAAGCTGCTAGATGAGGGGTGAAGAGGCAGTTCAGAGTGGTTTGTGCATGAGGAGAGCTTCTAAAAAGCCCTGATTGAAGCCAGCACTTGCACAGTTACTGAGACTTGGCCGTGTCTTGAAAGTCAAGTGTTTGTCTTCTACAGCCCCAGAGGTTATTCTGTCACTTTGAAACAGCCACGTGCTTTGAAATGCAGCTCTGGCAGTAGGATCTTTAAAATATGAGGGGAAGACTGGTGTCTGGACTCAGCAGCCTTTCCCTGCCTGCTCGTCCTTGTCTCCCTGCTGCACGACCAGTGTCTGGGAGCAGGGACTGGCCAGGGTGGGTGGGAGGCAGAGGCTGGGTTAACTTTACCTCCGCTAGTCATTTATCCTCTGGCATAGCAACAAGAGCAAACACTCACTTAGTTGCTAAGGTTTCCTAGGGATAATGGGGTCTGGTGCAGGGAGCAGAGAGTAATTACACGGCCTGTTTGAGGGAGCAGTGGCTAAAAGGAAGAACAGGCCAGTGTGGTGCCTGCTGCAGGCTGGGAGTCCTGGGGGAGGGGATGCCCTGGAAGCAGGCGAGTTAATTACACGGGCACAGCTCAGCCTGGGAATTGGGAACTGGCTCTGGCCAACTGCTTAATTTTTATTTTTTAAATGAAGTATTTAAAAAAAAAAAATTGCCTAATTAATTTCGTATAAAACCAAATTAATATAGACATGAGCTGCTTAGCTGAAGTAACCAGGCAAATGAAAGCTGACTGGAGAGCTCCTTACGGGCCTGTACAGGACATTTTTATGTTTGCAGGGCTGTGAGGAGTTGGTGCTTTGTGGGCACCTGTAGTCAGCCTGGCTGCAGGAGGGCTGGTGCAGGCTGTGCTTTAGCTGCTGGGAGGAGGTGTCTTCTCCCACTTTGACCACCTCAATGTCAGCAAGACCCTTCAGTGTCCACTATGATGTAGTCAAGGTGTGCTTGAGGTAGAGAGGAGTTTGGGAAGAGACTTGGTATGGCAAGATGATGCTAGAAGCATGCATGATCTGAAAAAGGAAGTAGGTAAATTTGGGACAAAAACATTTTAAAGGTGTTAAATGCAGAGCTACAGCTTGGCTCAGGGAGTGTGTGATCCAGGGATCTCTGAGAGTGGGAGGGTGCTTTAGAAGTTCTGGAGATGTATTGCTGTGCTGTGTTCTCTGTTTGTACACTCTTCTTTAAGCATCTGCTCTTGGAGCTGGCCAGATAGCTGGTTCTGTGCTCGCTGGACTTTTGGCATGACCTGCTACAACTGTGCTGTGTTATTAAGGTAAAGATACATGATGTTCATGTTGCTATTCTGCTGAGAAGACTGGCCTCTCACCAGAGAGCATGAAACTGTTTGAAGAGCATCACGTCGTGGCCTCTCACCAGAGAGCATGAAACTGAAGAGCATCACGTCAAAGGGCTATGTCTGTGTAGTCAGACAGGGCTAAGTGTGGGACTTGCTGACAGGGCAACCTTCTGCCATTGCACTCACTGGTTGGAGTTGGTGCTGGTTGTTGGAATGCAGGTCAGGAGTGCACCCTGCAATGCCTGCTGCTGCTCCTCTGTGCCTGCTGCAAGGGCTGGGGCTGTGGTCGGTGGGGTGGGAGGGTGCTCACCTCTCCCCAGGCTGTGCCTGGGGAACATGCTGCCCTGCTGCTGCCTGCAGCCCACCTTCATCTTCCACACCAAGACGTGGGAACTGTCCAGTGGGAAGGATCCTGCCCCCTTTGCTGTCTCGTGGTCACTGTGCAGGGGTGTGGGGCCAGGTGAGCTGTGTGACCCTGCTGCTCTTCCCCACCAGAAGGATCTTCCTCACAGACTGAAGTGGTGTCCTCAGGTGCCTTATTCTCTGGCTGCAGAGTCCAAGCCTCGTCATGGAGAGGGCAGGAGCAGCCCTCCATCAGAGCTGCAGGCAGAAATGTGCTCAGTTCTGCCTCCCCCACAGTGCTCCTGCCCCCCTGCAACTCGCTGCAGGGCTGTGTCCCCTCCTCGCCACACTCCCCTCAGCTCCTGTGCCAGGGGCAGCCAGGTGGACTCACATTTAATGAGGTTTTGCTTCACATGACTTCCTCCATCATAGCAAAGGAACAAACAGGTGGAGGGTTTTAAAGCAGGTCATAGAGTATTGATAAGAGCTTCCTCTTCATTCCTAATTCAGGTAAAAAACAGGATCTTGGAGTGGGAAGTTTTCTTTCTGTAGCACTAAGTTTTCTTTCTGTGCTTCCCTTTTATTCTGTAGGCAGTGGACTTGCAGCAGGGCCAGGAGCTGTGGGTGTCTCTTGCTCTGTCCCTGCTAGAGACTGTCTGCTTCTGCCTTTTGTTAGCTTGTTGAGAGGAGCAGAGGGCAGGGAGGGAATGGCTCAGTGAGGTAGGTGCTAACTGGAGCGTTTCTGACAGAGAATGCAGTGGAGGCTGACTGCAAGAGAGGGATGTTTCACCACAGCCTGGAGAAATCACTCCTCAGGCTGGCGTGGTTTGACTATCTTGGTGTTTCTGATTAGGCTGATTCCACTGTACTTCTTGTCCTGTACAGAGATAAGAGGGAGGATGCTTAATGCCTTCCAGATACTGGTAGCATTTTTTTGGCATGGTTCTTGTGGCCATGCAAGATATCCCTAGATATCCCTTTCCCAACAGTCCTGCTGGGCCTCTGTTTCCATACAAGCAAATTGTCCACAGTAAGAGGGAGGATGCTTAATGCCTTCCAGATACTGGTAGCATTTTTTTGGCATGGTTCTTGTGGCCATGCAAGATATCCCTTTCCCAACAGTCCTGCTGGGCCTCTGTTTCTATACAAGCAAATTGTGGTCCACAGTGCCATGTCTTGTTACCTTCTGTGAGGCAGTTGTGCCACAGCACACAGGGTGTTTTTCAGAGGCAAAGGTGCACAGCCACCTGCAGTGCCAGTTTACATCAGAGGGAGCAGCAGATACCCAACGCTGCCGAAAGAAAATCCTTCTGTTAATATTTTAGGGAATCATCTCTGTCTGGAGGCTGTTTGGGGATGTGATGGATTTTTAGGCTGTGCTTTGTTTTCCTCCTCTCTTTGCAGATGCTGCTCAGGGAATGGTGGAGAGCAGAAAGCCTGTGCTGAGTAACAAGAGGCAAAAGAGCATGACATTGCTTGTTTTTGTTCAGTCACGCTGAGAAAAGCTGTGGTAGGAGCCTGGAGAATGTGTTTAGGTCTCTCCTGAGAAAAATGCTGAGCTGATGTGCTCTATTCTGAGTTGCCTTCAGCTCTGTTAGAGCAGATAAAGCTCTGCAGAGGAGGAGCACATGCATTCAGTGTAGCTTTCCATCCTGAAAGCACAGCTGCTGGCAAAGCAAACTCCTCTGCCCTGCCCATAGTCTGGGGCTCATCTCCAGCTCTGGATTTTATGCTAAACATCCCTCAGGTACCAGGCTGTGGTCACATTGGTACAGTTGTGTGCCCTCAGCCTCCACAGTGGACACCAGGGCCGTGGGCTGTGCTGCTCTTCAGGTGTGCCTGAGTGGGAGGGAAGAGTGTGTGCTATTTCTGAAGAGGCATTTAATATATGCAGTTGTGTGGGGGGCTACATGTGTGTGTAATCCTGTAACAACACATCACAGGCTTGGAAAATCTCTGGAAAATCCTAGGTCAGACATTCTGTGTGAAATTGTAGCTTCTCTCTGCTTCTCATCCTGGCCCGGGGGCGGGTGCCTCAGTGTTCTTTTGCTGTTAATGCTCGATTGCTCCCCTGGGTGTGAGCTGCTGTGGGATGTGTGTGAGGATCGTGAGGAAGAAGAAAAGAGCAGGAGGTGTTCTGGGACCAGGTGAAAATGCAGCGCTGAGCAGGGTGGAGAAAGTGGTTGGTAAATGGAAGATGTCAGGGTTTAAGGATTTCTGCTAGGGATGAGCCCTTTCAAAAGTGATCACCTTAACTAATGTAGTAAAGATTTAAAAAATTGTGTGTGATGCTTTTGTCTGTCCTTCCTGCCTCAAACCTCTTTCTCTGCCAAACCTTTCCCCCACGCCTCACTCTGCTGCACAGTGGGACTGTGCTGAATTGTTAGAGCCTTTTATACATCTGTCTGCTCACTCTGAAACAAATCTGTGCTTTGTGTGGAATCCCTCCTCTTCTACCTGTTATAAGCACTGAGTTTTCAAATTCTCTTGAGAAAGTGGATGGTCAGAGAGGAGGAAGTACTTTGTTGCCTGCAGCCGTTGGGGCTCTCCAGGCTGACGTGGGGTTACTGATAGGAACTGATAGATAGCTGCCAGTTCTCTAGCGTGGCTCAGAGCTGCTGTGCTGGGGGGTGAGTGCCACGTGTGGCACCTCTGAGCTCAGCCAGGGGAGAGTGAGATCGAGTTGCCTGAGCTGCCTGCCAGCCTGTGCCAGGGGGCCAAGGCCGTGGGGCCTCTGCAGGTGCCAGCTCTGGGGCAGTGTGCTGTGGATGGAGCCTGGAGCACGTGTTGTCTTGGGAGCTGCTGCACGCTTGGCAGGTGATGTACCTTGCCTGCTATTCTATCTGATTTGTGTTTGCCAAACGGCATTAAACACGTTATCTCTGTGCAGCAGGTTTGGTTTCAAAGCTGGTGAGTGTCTGTTCTGGGGAAGGTGAGTATTAATACCTGGAAATTTATGCATTAGGACTTGTGAGTGGCTTGCTCTGCTGGAGAGCAAATCCTGCTGGAGAAAAGCTCAGTACATCAACGCTAGGTTGACCTCCACAGAAATCTTTTGGCTGTGCCTGTTCCTTGGTGCTTTCCATTCATCTAGGCTGCTGGTAGGACTCAGAACTGCTTCGCTGCAAAGTCTCTTTTGGGGCTGCATTTCCCCCGTGGGCCTGTGGAATTTGGCTCTGGCTGCCTTCACTGATAGGTTTGCAGGGAAATTGTCACTGAACACGAGGAATCAGTGGTGTGACCGTGCCCATTCCAGGAGCAGCAGTAGGAGATGTGCTACAAGAGGTGCTGTCTTAACCATCAGAGAATGCAAACAAGCTGCTATTGTAGGCTGTAGTTATAAATATCAGGCTATTATGGAGGCAGTTTTAATGAAGGAAGTGACTTGCTGCTATTCATGCTGATTGTCGCGTGGGTTTTTGTTTGTTACCCCGTTAAGAGGTTAAAAAAAAAAAGCAACTGTAGCTTCTTTGTGTCCTTTAGAGTGGCTTTCTGTGTCCTCCTGCAGCACTGGGACCCCAGGGGTGATTGGGCAGAGATTATTCGTGCAAACAACACTTTTCTCTAGTTTGAAATGAAAAACCAGAACTGAGAAAAGAGTGTCTGGCTCTTTTTCCAGAGTACCATAAAATCTAAACTTCCAGCCTTGTTTTCAAGATATTTGAAGGTATTTATTGGTTTAAATTTTATGAGGATGGTATGTTTTTATTGCTGTCTGTGGGTGAGAGTCTGTGTGCTGCCACTGTGTGCTTGGCCAGCAGGTCACTGCTGTTCTGCTTGCCAGAGGAGTGATGGGTGACGAGGCTGTCCCAAGTGCTGCCCTGTGCTTTCTAGAGGGTGGAGTGGCAGCTGAGCTCTCTGCTGGTGTTTGCTTCTTACAGGTGTGATCCCTGGCTCTCCTCCCCAGCCCGGTGCCATGGCTGACACGATTTTTGGCAGTGGGATGGGCCAGTGGGTGTGCCCCAACGACCGGCAGCTGGCTCTGCGTGCCAAGTGAGTCCTCACCACCCTCCTCCTCTCCTTCCAGCCCCAGCTCTGACCTGAATGGTTTCTGGTATCTATGAGGGTCACTGGCCTCGTCCACAGCCCTCTTGAGAGGCAGGAGTTTGCCTGTCCCACAGAGCCCTGGGTACCCCAGGACTGTGCTGCTGGGGTGGGACAGGAGCCTGTGAAGCTGGGGCTGGGTGTGTGGCTGCTGCTCTGAGCTGCCAGCCTGTGGTGGGGTTTGCAGTGTGGCTGGGGTGTGGTGGGAGTCCAACCCTCTAGCCCTCCCCTGGGTGAAAGGACAGGCTTGGAGGCAGGCTCATATCTCTGCAGTGCCCTAAATATCATGGGTAGCAACCCCCAGCTGCCAGCACTCGTTTCTTTTAGGAACTTGTCACTTGATCTCATTTTCCCCTGAAGTTAAATTACTGCATAACCTAAAGAAAAAAGGGATGGAGATGAGTCAGGCACTAGAACTGCATATGTTTTTTGGATCCTTGCCTTCTCTGGCAGCTGCGACCATGCCACTGCCACCTCTGCTCTTGTGTGAACCTCTGGTGTCAGCCTGCTGCAGAATGTTAGAAAATAGGTGGTGATTCTGTGTCTGCCTGACTAGGAACAGAGAACACCACTGCCACTTCTCCAACCTTCCCCTGGAAACCTTGTTAAGACAACTGTCTGATAGTGCCCTGCCTTCTGCTAACAGTCGTGACTTTATCCAGTGACCTCCAAACCCCTACTGAATGGTAATTAATTGAGCTGTGCAAACTCCTGCCTGTCCCCATGTGAGCTAAGAAGGAATATCAGCTGCTCTATGTGAGGCCTTCCTGCCCTGGAGGGAAGGGACTCCTAAAGTCCTTGTGCAGGCATGGGTTAGACCAAGGGAGGAAGTTGCCAACTATGTTTCCAGGCGTGCTTGGAGATGTGTTGATGGAACTGAGGACCTTAGAAATGTGTCATCTGGAGGCAGGAGGCTGCAGGTAATGCCTGTGGTTGGGAATCTGCTGTTGGCATTTGTGGTGTTTGGCATCAGCACCCTTCTCAAGGGGACCCCGGGGCCAGGCAGCCTGAGGTGCACTGGTTTTCTTTATGGGTAGAGCCAAACATGGGAGTGGTGAAATACAGACTGGAGCAGAAAGGGAAATGAGAGGGCAGGGAGAAAACTCTCAGTGCTGCTGGAGGAGTGATGTGGTGATGAGGTCAGTGAGAAGAGTCTCCTACTTTGGGAATTAGCCAGGGAACAGATGTCTCTGTCTCTGATGGAAGGCTGGCGTGGGCTCTGTGTGCCTGGCAGGTTTGGCCTCTGGGGTAGGGCAGGGGTTTTGTGCTTTCCTTTCACAGTTTAATTCTCCTCTCCACCCCCTCCCACAGGCTCCAGACAGGCTGGTCGGTGCACACGTTCCAGACTGAGAAGCAGAGGAAGATGCAGGCTCTGAGCCCACAGGAACTTGAGGTCATCCTGGAAGTCATCCACAAGGCAGAGAAGCTGGACATCGTCGAGCAGCAGCGCATCGGGTACAGTCACGTTTCCTTGTCCCCTTCCCTCAGAAGGAAAGGTCAGAGCCGACACAGCA
>NW_008633229.1:44881-45269 GCF_000691845.1 Merops nubicus | reverse complement strand
GGAAAGGTCAGTGCAGACAGAGCAGTGGCTCTCCCACTGCATGTACTCAGCCTCCATCAGTCAGAGCATCCCTTAGCTCACTTATTTTCCCCTCCCATGTTGCTTGTTTGGAGGTGATGATCATGGGGGAAAGGTCAGTGCAGACAGAGCAGTGGCTCTCCCACTGCATGTACTCAGCCTCCATCAGTCAGAGCATCCCTTAGCTCACTTATTTTCCCCTCCCATGTTGCTTGTTTGGAGGTGATGATCATGGGGCAGGATGTGATATTTTCCTTCTCTCCATGGCTCAGTCCTTTCTTCACGCCTTCTTTAAGCCCTGGGCCTTGCTGTGGTTGCAGCCACTGCCACAGTCCCTAATGGCTGCAGCCCGTGCGCCCCCCGCGGCGCT
>NW_008633229.1:20861-44626 GCF_000691845.1 Merops nubicus | reverse complement strand
CCAGAGTGGCTCCAGCCTGGGCACCCCAGTGGCTCTGGAAGATGCCAGGTTGTGGACAGTGTGGCTCAGAAGCCACTGCTGGCAGCACGTTCAGCTTGTCCCTTGTCTGCTGCAGCCCCCGGGGATTTTGCCTGGAGCAGTGAATGAACTTATATTCTCCTTGGCTGAGCCCTCTGGAAGAGGTTTGTAGCTTGGATTGTTTAATATATGGGCCCCCTTTTGATGCTGTGGGTTTCCATGTGGTTTCAGTCCTGCTGCAGGGCTGGTCCCAGCTGTGGCTGTGGCTCTCCTGCAGTGCCTGCCTTCGGGAGGCCGGCGGGCCCGCAGCATTTCCCAGCAGTGTGTGTGAGGCAGGAAACCCCCGTGACTCCCAGCCCATGGCCAGTGGTCCTGCTTTCTGCCACCACCCTTGGCTCTGTCCCCATGCAGTGCTCGTTAGTGAGTGCTAATGAGAACTGGCAGTGATGCCTGTGTGATACACAGGAGACCCCACTGGCCCCGGGGGGGCTGGTTCCTGGTCGGTGGTTGGTGTAGCTGCAGGAGGTGGTACACCTGCTGCCCCGTGCTGGACTGTTCTCTGCAATGCTTTTGTTAACTCCTGGGAGTTTTCTTGTGCTGAAGTGGAGGATCATGAGTCCACTAATGATGGCTCAGACTGACTGCTGTCTGACCTCAGCCCCACGGGCAGTACCTCTGTCAAACAGACCTTGCCTTCCTCTCAGTACACTTGGTTGATGGGACATTAGCGCTAATGAGAGCGGGGTTGGATGGATGGCAGGAGAGCCTGCACAGGCTGTGGCTGGGCACTGCCTCTCATAAATGAATGGCCTGGCTGTTACCATCCCCATCTACAGATGGATGCCTGAGGATGGCCGAGCAGTGATCTCAAGGCAGCAGCCTTGCTCTGCATGCTCTCCACATCCTGCATCCTGATTGCTTATCCTGCCTTCCTTCCCTTTCCTCGTCCTGCTGCTACGGACATTGTGCATACATATGTGCTTCCTGTCTTCCAGGCTGGCTGTGGGACAAAGCAGGGAGCAGTTCCTGCCATTCTTGTACTGCAGCCAAGCTCATTTTGGTCTGATGGCTTCAGTCTGGCCTTCCTGCTTCTAATGGCATGTGGGCAAGTTGTGTCTGCAGTGCTGCTTTGATGGAATATACATAAAAATGGAGCAGGGCCTGCCAGGTCTAGCTCCTCTGCCCTTTCCTGCTGCTGTCTGACTTGCCATGATCTGAGCACTAAAGGCTCTTTCTGCTCTGCTGGCAGGAAATCCTTGTGCTGAGGCTGTGTGGCCCTGGTGACACTGAGCTCCTGAAGGGTGTGGGATCTATCCAGCCCTTCTCGTGAGCTGTCTGCCCTGCACCCACTCGCTGAGTCAGGCCTCTTGGTGTTATTCACAGACTTGATTATTCTGGGCTTGGTGAGCATTGGTAGATGGACTTACAGGGGTTTGTATCCCCTGAAGACCAAGAGCCAGCTGATAGGAAGCACCAAGTGCAGAGCCTGAAATACACACAGTCCCAGCAAAGAGCCCAAAACTGCACAGAGGCAGCAGAGGTAGGCTGAGTGGAGCACACCCCTGCAGGTTTTTGGCACACCTCAGCAGCTCGACGTCCAAGGTGAGAGCTGAGAGCTCTGCTCTGCTCTTCCCCCGCAGGCGCCTGGTGGAACGGCTGGAGAACATGAGGAAGAACGCCATGGGGAACGGCCTCTCCCAGTGCCTGCTCTGTGGGGAGCTGCTGGGGCTGCTGGGCAGCACGGCTGTCTTCTGTCAGGACTGCAAAAAGGTGGGTTGGGCACACAGCTTCCTGCCTCTTCCTGCTAGCAGATCTGTCCTGGAAAGGCCACCGGGCCTCTTGGGAGCTAGGTAGTTCTGCAGAGTTAACTTGCCTTAGCCCCACTTGTCTAGGTGAGTGCTGTCAGACTGTCAGGTGTTCTCTTGCAGCCTGGTTATCTTACTCCTCAGGATCCCCGAGTCCCTAAACTGCTCTTACTGCTGAGATGGGGTTCACCAGCCCCCTCTGATCTCCCACTCTTGGCAGAAGGGGCAAACATGTGCTGCCCTCAGAGGCAACTCATACAAGAGTCAGTGTGGTATTTACTGCAAGGTTTGCTCTTAGACCTTCCAGTAACACCTCTCTTCAGAGAACTCAAGTCCATCTTCAAGTTCCAAACCACTGTAAGGTTTCCAGCCCTGATACATAAATCAGCCTGTGCATCAGCAACTGCCTGGTTTTCTGTCTTGGGCAGGACTGCACGGCTGCTCTTTGAGAGGCAGCATCACTTAGACTGCAGTTCTGCCAGCACTCTGGGGGACAGTTGCTTGTCTAGACTCTGCAGCCAAGGGGTTAATCTGTATTGCTGTGGAGATGAGGATCTCCAAGGCAACCACCTTATCCTCTCTCTGCTGGGAGGCTGTTTTTCCTGCACTTGAGGCCCATCTTTCCCTGGGGAGATACTTCCATAAGTGACTTCACCTCAGCATGTTGCCTGGGGAGAGGTGAGGGTACCTGCTGGGTGGAGGAGTGTTTCTGACTTGCTGGTGGCAGGGTACAAGGGAGCAGCCTGTGCTGACTCTGTCCCTGGTGGCTGCTGAAGCCAAGGAGACTCTAGCTGCTGTCACCCACCCTTGTCACTGAGATGTCCCATGGAGTCCACAGGACAGCACTGAGTAAAAGCTCAGTGCCCCTTTGCCCTGTAGCAGTGCATGTTGGCACCTCTGTGGCTAAGCAGCCCTGCAGGCAGTGGTGGGGAACCTTCCCTGCTGGTGCTGCTGGAGCTTTGGGAGGAGCAGCTCTCATTGCAGAGCAGGCTACCAGGCTGGGCCTGCACTGGCCCACGCTTGGCTGCAGCACTTTAAACGCCAGGGAGAAAGTAGCTTCTGAGGAAGGGTTGGGAAGGAAGCAGCAGTAAGGCACTGGGAAGTGGAAGGTGTGGTTTGAGGGGAGTTACAGGGCAGCTCTCCTGGGCAGGGTAGTGTGGGCTCTGTAGAAAACAAAGGGCTGGGTGTCCGACAGGAGCTGGCTGCACGGTTCTGGCATTTCAAGCATGTGGAATAACAGGATGGGCTGTGCTCTTGCCTTCTTCCCTTGGTGATTCTGCTCTCCATGTCCAAATCCAGCCAGGTCACAGTGTCACCCTGCTGTCTAACCTCCTTCCTCTGAGCCCCACACACCAGTGAGGAGGCAGAAGCTGGTTCAGACACTTCCCTGCCCTGTCCCTTTGCAACTGCAGTTAGTAACCCTCCAGCTGGTGAGGCTGGGGGGGGGCTGTGTCCAGAACACCCCAAAGAAGAACTTTTTGGGGTTTTTTTGTGATTATTCCCTTTTTGCCTGGAGTCTGTTGGCCGTTCAGGAATGTTCCTATCCAGGTTGATTTAAGGTGAGACCCTACTTCTCCAGTGTGTGTTTTACAGCTGCATTCAGCTTGGCTGCACTTCTCAGCAGTGTGCAAGCTCAGGGCAGTGCTGCCTGGGTGCCTTGGCCTTCTCCCTTTGCTGCTTTTTAATGCTGTGAACTCAGGGAACAGTCAACCCTTCAGCAGAGCACACAGAATGGACTGTTACTTTAAGCTTGTTCCTTCTCACCCAGGGATATCCATCACTCGTGCAGTGCTGTGTGCAATAAGCAATGACTTGTCAGGGAATTATGGATTTTTAAAGTTCATATTTTTCTTGCTAGCGTTGCTCTGTTACCATCTCATTGCAGCATGCTTAATTCAATAACATGAATTCTACTGAGGCATCTGAAGCGTGGCAGAGAACCCACCTTCAGCAAGTCCCTTCTGCTGGGGAGAGGTTCCCTATTTCTTGTAGCCTGATGGATTTTCTCAGTGACACTTTCTGTTTTATGAAAAATGTTTTTAATATTAGTTTTTATTATCTTGGAAATAAATGCACTATAGGAAGACAAAGATGTATGCAAATCCAGGTGTGTTAACAATAGCAGTAGTTAGACAAAGCATAATGTGTCATTTAGCATGCAGAGGGTATCGGTGTGATGCATAAAAGGTGAAGTATAAATAGGAGAAGAAAGTGCTTTATCTTGTATTTAATGGGGAATGGAGCTGCATTTAATATCCTTGATTTTTATGTCTTCTTCTGAGGGGTTGTGAGTGATGCTCCCATTTTCCAGCTTGTCTGCAGAGAAGGGGAGGAGGAGGAGGAAAGCCCTGGTTTATATTGGAACTTCCAAGATTTATGGTAGGAATAAAATGGCTGGGAAACTTCCACTAGAGGGAGTGTTTGAATGTGCTATACAGATGGGGTTTTGGAGCCTTGAGGGTATTTAAGACAGTTGTTCCCTCAGAGTTTGGTTTGAGGGAGGGAGAACTTGGGGTCCTTCAGGTGGTGCCTGCTGATTGCTCCTGCAATCCCTCTTGGCTTGGGTCTCTACACGTTGAGTATTGATGCCCCAGACCCAGTCAGTTGTTCTTTATTTCTCTGGGAGGATGAGGGCAGGACAGGAACAGAAAGATGGAGAGAAAAGCACCAGCCTCAGTGGGCTGCTGGTGACACCTCCCACTTTCTGTGCAGCATGAGTCAGGGACAGACCTGCCCCTGGACTACACTAACCAAAATAGCTGAGGACATTTATTCATGCAGTGAAGCCATTGACTGGGGTACCATGATTCTGTTGCTCCCCTCCTCCAGGCATGGGCACTGGGGGCTGAGTGAGCCACTGAGACTTTGCTCCCTGGACACAGACCTCCTGCAGCCTGGTCAGGAGGATGTGTAAAACCTTAGCTGGGGAGATTAAACTCGTCTGTCTCTCTAAGCAAGGTTTTGCTCTCCAGGGTCCCTCTTGTGAGTGGCTTTCTCTCTGTGAGGATCAAAGAATTCATCCAATTTCTCATTCAAGCTGTAAGCCAAGCCTGATACACATCAGCTTCATTATATAATATTAGGTGATTCAGGTTGTAAATGGCTTGTAATGCCAGCGGAGACATGAAAGGTCCCTGTGCAGCAGCAGAGGCCACGTGGTGCTCTCAGACATTCTGCTCAGGAGATCTGTGTGTGTAACTCCTGGTGCCCACTTCCCAAGCAGCCACAGATCAATAGCTGCCGATTTTCAGCCGCGTGCTGAAGTGGAGGGGAAGCCACAGGGTGTAAGACTCTGTGTTGTAATGCTGTGTGTGTTGTGAGGCTGTGTCTGTCAGGGAAGGGAGGAGAGGATTTCCAGTCTCACACAAACCCACCCTTGTTTTGTACTTGGTTACAGCTGCTTTCCATGCTGCAGTGACTGGGCTTTAGGATTTAAAGGAGAGGAAAAAAACCACTCTAGAAAGAATGCCTGTTGGTTGATTTGCCCTATTCAGTTCTCTTCTTGCCAGTCAAGGGCTGTGCTGTAGATTTGCCTTTGTCTCGTGTCCTGATAGACCTGGAGCAGCTTCAGTGATTCTCCAGGATATATAAGAAAATTGTGCCATGTTTACTTTTTTCAGGAAAGCAAAACAGGACTGTTGGGATCAATGCTTCTTTCCCTTCCCTCTCCCAAGGGCTATATGGCTGTGGGGAGTTGCTAACACTGCCTTTTGTTTCTCTTTTTCTCTCTCCTTGTTGCAGAAAGTTTGCACCAAGTGTGGAATAGAAACCTTTGGAGCACAGAAACGTCCTCTGTGGTTGTGCAAGATCTGCAGTGAACAGAGAGAGGTGAAATGCAGCTGTGGAGAGCGGGGCTCAGCAGCGTGCACCTACCCGCCCTTTCAGCGTGCACCTACCTGCCCTTTGGCTGTGCTGGCTGCGTGTGGGCTCTTCCCTGTGACTGAGCATGGGGAAGGGAGCTTGGGATGGGGTTGGGGAGGCTTGGCTGGAGGCCAGACAGACTCAATAAATACACACAAGGGTGACAACTTTGGTTTGTGAGAGGGTGGAGGGAAAAAACCCACCAGCCTCTGCAGGCTGTATGGCTTTGTGGGGTTTTTCTAGCAATGGTCATAAAGAGGGTTTTCATGCTCTTGCCCTCCTAGCTCTGTGGCAAATAAACTTGGCTAACACTGGTTCTTTAATACAGCTGGAGAGATCTAGAGCATAGCTGCAATATTTGTCCCTCTAAAAATAGCTAGGATTGCAGCTTTTAGGTCTGTTTCTCTTCCTGCTTGCAAAATCCCATAACTTGCCCACGTGTGAGACTTCTAATGCAAGTCTCTAAATTTTTATATCCCTCATCCTTAACTTTACCCTGCAAAAGTAATGGCCTGCCTCAATTCTTTGTCTGCCAGCCAGCATCCACCAACGTGAGGGCTCACTGCTCTACGGTGAAGTCAGTGAATTTTTTTGTGTGATCACAGAAGGTTTTTCACTTGTTCCCATCAAATTATTTTGGGCTTTTGCTTGTGGTCCTTGAACATCAATCCAGTGCAGCTATTTCTGACCACTGCAACCAGCTGTGAAACCTGGGTGCTCTGCTAAATCAATTTTGGAGTGTAATGAGAGCATTTGTGCAGGTGTTTGAGGTTCTGAATTTCTTTTATACTAGCTGTGCAAACTTGGTATTGCTCAGGTTTTACAGAGGAGGGGTTTGTCTGTGTGGGAGCACTTGCAAGGATCATGTTCAGGTAAGATGAGGGGCACGTGGATGCTGCCAGTCTTTAACTTCTGAGTAGCAGTGTGGGTGTGAGTAGGGCAGGCAGAGAGCATCCCAGTTCCTTGGATATTGCTGATAATTTGATACACTGAATCATCCAGATGTTTTGAATGCCAGATGGAGGTCCCAAAATAGAGTGAGGCAGGTCAAGATGTATTCTGCGTTCTGCAGGGAGATGGGTATGGAACTGAAATTAACTTCATTTCTTTTATTCTGTTCTTTTGGGATTTTTTTCCATAATATCACACTGTAAAATTGGTGGTTTTTTTCCTATTTGAGGAGCTGTGGCCGCTGGACAGAGGATAATATTGAATATTAACCTGTCTAGTGTTACACGTGGCCAGTGTGTGAGGGTACAGTAACCTTCAGAGTTCATTCTCTCTGTTAAACCTGAGATATGGCCAAAGTGCTTCCCTAATAATTATGGATGGAACGTTTCTTCTTAGCCTTACTAAAAAATAGCCTCATCTTGTGTCCCAACCCTGAGCTTCATCTTTATTTTTTGCTTCTCTTTAAGGCCAGTTCAGGGCTGTCTCCTTTCTTGTTTGTAGTGGTGGTTATGCCCTGACCAGGAGAAGGTTGGAAGGATCACAGTGTGGACACGCAGCCAGGCATCAAGTCATACATCCCCTCTGTCTTCCCACATGCTCTGCTTTTATTTTGGGGGAAGTCAGGGAAGCATTGAGAAATAGCAGAAGCCTTGAGGCATGTCAGCCAGGGCAAGGAAGCTGAGGCAGTGTCAGAATAAATGTCTGAAAGGTGGCTTTGATCAGGTCCTCTCTAAGAATCTGTGTGAGGTAAAGGTGAGGCTCTTAGGCCTCGGGCTGATGGCTGGTGCTAGAGCAGTCCCTGAAGGTGGTTCAGGTGTCATGGTACTACAGGGCATGCAATAAATTACCAGATTTCTTTTATGGGCTTGTGTTCACAACCAGTTCCATGTTGTTGTCTGTTTCTGAGATCTGGATCTGTCTTGTGTTGCCATCTGCTCTGGAGCAAACCCATTTGGCCAGGCTCTTTGCTGAAGGTTATATTTGCTGTCAATGAGTGCAGATGGATGTCTGCTCTTTGCAGTCAGATATCCTCATTTCTGCCTAACCTCTGAATCCCCTGCATGGTGAGTAGGTATTGGCCCCCTTTTATTTCCTGGGATTCCACAGGAACACACCAAATCATGTTGGGTTTTGTGTTGTGGTAACGAGTCAGTGTTGTCCTTCTCTCCCCTTATCACTGCACAGTGTGACAGACTAAGGTTCTCCTTTAGCCCCTGCCAACAGAACGTGTTTAAAGTAGACTTGTTCCAGGCCACAGAGCTATGGTGACACTTATCTTGTTGGGCTGTGCTCAGGCCCCTAAACTTGTCCAGCTCTGGTGGTGATGCTGGTCTGGAGTGATGAGATGTGGTATTTCCAAGCTAGGTGATTCCTCCACATCAGCACTTTGTTCGCCATCTAATTTTCTGAACCGCCGCTCAAGCTGTTTGGGCATGATATTTATGAAGCTCTCAAGTCTTAGTGAGAGACTGTCAGGCACTGAAGTGAGACAGGGAGGTCATTTGGAAACCTGGATGGACTAAATGATGTCAGCTAGAGTTAATAAGTGTTGTCTGGCTGGGACAAAAGCCTAGGAGTATAATTGTCCCCTTTCTCCTCTGCCGTGCACTGAGTGTGTGTGTCTTGTGGCCCACCAGGATCTCAAGCCAGGGTGGTGGGGCTGGATGTCCCCATGTACCAGCTAACAGCTGAAGTGTGCAGCATTGTTTGTACATGCTAAAGCTTTCATCTCTCCATCTTCCTTGTTATTTATCCCTACAGGCTTGATTTAAGCTGGTGTGAGTTTGGTGACATGTGGTAGTCATCTTCCCCCTTTTCCTGTGCAGACAGAATCTGTGCTGGCTTTGGGTGGGATTAAATCTTCAGTATGCCTGGGTCAAAATAAGACCAAAGTAACAAAAGCTGTTGTTTACATCAGGTTTTCAGTTGGAGTCAAATGTTTGGTGCCCATAGATCCCTTTAGGAATCCCAGCCTCAGCCATTCAGAGGTGTTCTTTGCTGCTGTTTCCTTGAAAACCTCCACTGGGAAGGCTGTGCTGCATAGCAATGAGGAACAAGTTGCTCTGATGCCATCTTATTTCTGGAGAGTGGAGGTGATTAATGGATTGTGCTGCTGCTTCGTCCCAGTCATCCAGAAGCAGAACAGTGTGTTTGGCAGCACTTGAGCTGCCAAGCGCGATGTGTCCGTGCAGATTGAGGGTCTCCAGGCTGCCAGAGAGGCACTGGGAGGAGAACACTAACATGGCTGGGACCTGACAGAGCCTGGGTGCTCCCACTGGCTCACCTGCTTCAGGCCCTTTTGTTCTCACAATAATATGGGGACGTTTTGAGGGCAAGACTCTGCCTTGCTCCTTCCCTCCTCCATGTGCTGCATTCTCTTTCTTGGCTTTGCATCTTGCATGTCCTTCCTGGAGGCTGGCTGTGGAGGGCTGGGCCAGTGCTCTTTCTGCATGTGTGTGAAGTCCTGTGGCATGATCAAGGACACTGATCCCTGAGTGCAGCAAACACTGGCCCCAGGTCTGCACTGAGCCTGTCTGTGGACTTGGCAGTGAAGCAGCCAGCAGAAGAGAGCACGGGGCAGAAAGGGAGCAAGACCTCCAGCAAAATGGGCTTATTGCAGTGGCTGTCAGAGGAGCCAAACAGCCTGGGAGGGGCTGTGGTGGGCACGTATACAGCTGGAATGGTTCCCTGCTGCCAGGCCTCTGGCAGAGCACGTGAGCTTAGTAACAGCCTGGGCAGCAGTGCCAGTGTTGAATCAGTTGTGTGTGGCTGAAGTTTTCCTGTCACCTCCCGGCCTGAGGGAGAAGTGGGACCTGCTGCGTTTTGTCAAATCCCTGCCCAGCCATTTACCTCTCTGCACAGCCTTGTTTTGACTAAAAACACCAGGTTTTGAAAAGCACCTTCCTGAATTACCACTTTATATATATATATATATATTTTGTTCGTATTCATAATTAGCGATGCTATCATTGTAATTAAAATCCTCTTGGAAGCGTTCGTACGCATTTACATTTGAATTGACACATCCAAAACTAGGGATAATGAAAGCAGCTCGAGCAGGGGGGGGTGGGAGATAGCTTTTTTTTTTTTAAACCCTACTGGATGTGAAAGAGAGTGTCAGCTATCGGGGACCTGTTAAAGTTTTAATTTGCCCCCTCTGCTTCACTTTCCCTTTAATTTCTTCTCCTTCGCTAAATGGCATTTTCATGGCTGGCTGCATTTCTTGGTTTATCACAATAAACCATGCAGAGGAAGATTACTGTGCTGGAGGAGCAGAGTTGTCTCCTCCTGCTTTGCCCCCAGGGCTTCCCTTTGCACATATGCACTGGTGCAGTTCTGAACGTTACAGACCAACATAGCCCAGGGTTATTGCTGCCTGGTGTGATGATTCCTTGGCACAAGACCATCCTGATGGAGGGGAGTGTTTATTTTGGGTGACTCTGGATTGAATCAAAGTGATGTGCACCTGTTTGCAATTCAAAGAGCTCATCAATAGCCTGCCGTATTATTTTGGGGGGTGGTAGCAAGTAGTTAGACTCAAAATAGTGTCCTCTAGAATAGAGCCACAGGAAAAAAAAAAAATAGAGGTCTGATTGAGAGGGGAATGATAAATCATTGGAGGCTGGCAGCCATTGCAGCTTGAGAAACGTTGGGGTCAGGGGTGAGGGAGATTTTGCTATTCCGGAAACAAAGCTCCGAATAGCAATTTCACTGCCTTTTAATTTTCTTCATCCTCAAGAGCTGAATGTGGGAGTTGACAACAGATTGCTGTAAATAATGTAATTGGAAATCTCTGTGTTATGGAAAAGCAGATGAATGCAAATAATGAAGCAGAGGAGCGCTTGCTCTTTCTTCCTGCCAGTGGTTTGCAGCGTGCCAGAGGCAGGGTGGAGAGCTGGGACACAGTGAGCGTGGGGGCACGTGCTGCGTGAGGCCACTGCCAATGAGACCCTCCCCGGGGGGCTGCCTTTGCTGCAGGTGCCTTTCTCTTCATTGTAGCCCCCAGGAACCTGCTCCCCCGCTTCTGGGCTGCTGAGGGGTTGAGCTAATAATGCTGCTCCCAGCATGGGAGGCTGAAGGTGGCTGTTCTCCTCTCACCCAGCCCAGCCCGGGCTGCTGCTGTGAAGGAAAGGGGCTGCAGGATGGGAACAGCTACTGCGTGGCAAGCAGTCAGTGCCAGGGCACAGTGTGGCTTTGTAGCAAAGATCTTTTCTAAGCGTCTCTGTTTAGGGGACTTGAAGTGAACTCTGGAAGAGCTGCAAGTGCTTGTTATGAGTCCTTCAGCTTTGATCCCATCCCTTCATCAGCAAGTCCTGTTTTCTCTGTTCAGGAGCTTGTTTTAGTACTTGTATCTTCAGAGAAGGAGGAAGAGGAGGAAGAAGTTTGAGCAGTAACATGCATTTCACCAGGGCCCAGTGATTCTCTTTTAGGTCCCATTTACAGGCTACACTTGAATGTGCTGGATAAAAATACACATCTGCTTGTGACTGTCTCATCCTGTAGCTGTAATGATGGCTTGATGCAACTTTAATAAGTGTATTATCAGGGTTATAAAAGGCATTGAGCTCCCTGGACTTGTCATGACCATGGCTGTTAAATTGGTTTGAAGTAATAAAAAAAGGAGTCTGTTGCTAAAGTAACTCGTCTTCACTGCTTTGCTTTAGGGTGGCTCAGGTGTCAGGGGAAGCAGAAGGATGGGAGCCTGAAGCCAGTCAGTATTCAGCCTGCAGTTTGGTTGTTTGGCTGGGCCAGTTTGAGGGCAGTGGGCCTGGGGAGAGCTGTGGGTGAGCTGTGGTGTGACTGCTCTGTCCTGAGCTGCACGTTGGGTCCCCACACCCTGATCTGGGGTGGTGGAGGTCCAGACTTCACTCCCCTCTGCCGAGCACTGGGAGTGAGGATGGTCAGTGTTACCTCAGATTGGATTGTTGCAAGGGGCTGGCTGTCCTTGCTGATGAGATTCCAGCTCCACCCAAACTCAGGCTGCCGTGGGGGCTGAATTTCACCTTATGTGCCAGTGGGACTGGTGGGAGCAAAACTCTCCCCTCCTTGGAGGGAGCGAACTCTTGCCAATAAACAGGGCTTTTATTCTTGAAGCGCTGTTAAAGATTTATTAATTTAAAATGAAGCAAGAACTTCTCTGTGGGGCCACTCTTGCAATCAATGGAACTCCCATCAATAGCAGCCAGCAGCATCGATTTGTTTTGATGCATGGATGCTAGAGCTGACCCGTGTGCCCACGTGCAGAGCAGAAGGTGACCCAGGGGGGGTTCAGATGGGGCGTGCTGCTAACCAGGGGGGGAGCAGAGCTGCTGAATTAGCACAGGGAGAGCATCCTGCTGCAGTTATTGGAGAGCTGATCTCAAAACGATTTCAGTACTGCTGTAAAGAGACCAAACTATTAGAAGCACCAATTTAAAGTGGATATGTATGCATAGAATCAATTTTATACTAGTATTACACCATCAGAGCTAGATATAATATATCGTTAACTCTTTCTATAACTGGATTGCTTGGGGTAGTGAGAAGCCCAGTGGTGACCAGCCTTTCAGCCTTTTCTTACAGCAATCTTACTGTGTCTGATTGGTTTTATGGTGTGCCTAAATTGTAGTTTGCCTGAAGATAATAGGTCTCCTCAGTGCTTCAGATTAAATTAGAGGTGTTGCAGGGCCTGTTCCGAGGACGGCTGTAAGAAGGGGTGGCTTCCTCCCCAGCAGTTTGTCCAGGGCAGCTCTGTGTGCCTCAGCTACCTGGTGTGTGGCAGGGGATGGACAACCTGTCCTCCCCAAGCCGTGGAGCTGCTGGGGGTGCAGCCCCCGTGGGCACAGCAGCCCCTCTTCTGCCCATGTCCTCTGTGTGCAGCTGCCCCCGAGGCTCCTGCCTTCTGCAGACAGGGGAGCTCAGGGCTTGCCCAGGCTCAGCTCCTGCATCTCCTGTCTTTACCTGAGCTGCTGTGGGCTGAGCACCTTGTAGAGAGGCCTCTCCTGGATTTAAACCCACACATCCCGTTTCCTGATTCCTGGTTTTGTGGGGAGAGCCGAGCACCTTCTGCTGGGGTCTGTGTGCTCTTGTACAAGCTGTACCAAACACTGCAGTCCCGATGAGCCTGTAGAGGGGACAGAAGGAGCTGTGTCAGCTTGTGCCTTCGTTGGCTGGGTCACTGTTTTGGCTGTTTGCATGCTGGTGAAGGAGCTGGTAAAACGTCCTGCCTGCCAAGGCCCCCTCTGTAGGAGAAGAACTTGCAGCCTTCTCTCCTTTGGAGAACTGGCTTCCCAAGCTTTTTCCTTTGGAGCAGACTCACAGTCCTGCTGGGCTGTTGCTGGCAGGAGAACGTTGCTGTAATTGCTGGGTGCTCTCAGCTTCAGCTTTCCAGATCCTGCTGTGGAGCACACGGGCACCCTTACAGGAGCTGACACGTGTGCTGGGTCACAGTGATGCTCTGCTTTCCTCTGCTGGGTGCTCTTATGTCAAACTCACACTACCAGGTTTCTCTGTGAATTCAGATCTCCTTCACTTGGCTTTCA
Organism: Merops nubicus; assembly: GCF_000691845.1. Lineage (NCBI taxonomy): Eukaryota > Metazoa > Chordata > Aves > Coraciiformes > Meropidae > Merops > Merops nubicus. The sequence goes on along the minus strand of NW_008633229.1, from coordinate 31,470 downwards.
GTACCCCAAACACAGAGATTTTCTCTCTCTGTGTTGATGGCTCTGGACTAGGAACAAGGCAACCTGCTGAGCAATTTCCTCCTGTCAGTGAAATGGTGACAGTGGTGTCCTGCTTTTTGTGCCTGCATGAGGAGAACTTCTCCCGAGTGCCAGGTGTTGTCACTGCCCTCTGCTTTGATTAAGCCCTAAATGCAAATTGCAAATGTATGACTGTAATTAGGGTTGTCTGCATTTGCACCCATTGCCATCATGGTGATACAATAAGAAAAATGCTTTGGGAACATGGAATAAAAACACTGATGATATCCCTTACTCTGAACAGAGGTGCAAGGTCTCTACCCCCCTGCATGAAATAGAAAATGATATTTTTACTATATTAACTTATTTTTGTGCTGGCTGTCTCATTAGCTCATTATTAGACTGCTGGAAGGCACAAAAGAATTAGATTTTTAGAGGCCATTTCTCCTTGTCTGAGCTACTATCCTTTTCCTTTCCTCTGCATCACAGCAGGCTTTATATTAAATATACTTAATGGAGCTCCTTCATCATAAGCTGCATTAAAACTAAATTGGAGAGTGGAGGGTGTTCTTCCAGGAGATATTGTGGCTTAGTGCTCACAGTCCATTTCCTCCACAGGTTCAGGTGGTTTGAGTGTTGTTCTTCTCACTGTGGGGTTTTCAAGCACACTTGTTAGGTGATCTGGAGCAGCCTGAGTTGCTCTGTGAAACTAAAGCCAAGGTTGTGCCACTCGGTGTGGCAGCGTTTCTGCTGCCCTGGCATTGCCACCTGCACCCCCAGCTGCTGCTGGTCTTTGACTCTCTCTGAAGGACATGGACCCAGGCTGAGGGGCCTGGCCCAGGAGGAGAGACTTGCCAGGACTCCTTGCCCCTCCAGCCAGTGCCAGACTTGTTTTACTCTAAGCAGAGCATGTGCCTGGGGCTATTGCCACTCTGGCGTGTGCCTGCTCTCTCGGGGAAGCTTTTCTTGGTGCATTCCCAAGGGGAAAGCAATAGATGCAGAGTCTGAACTGCCTCCTGCTTAGTGCAGGTCAGGGGACTTCATCCTGATATCTTTGCAGAAAGCCTGAAAATGTGTTTGACTCGGGCACAGCATCAGAGAAGCATCTATTCTTGACCCAGAGAATGTAAGAAGCTCTGTGGTTTGTATGATCACCCTCTGCTCCAACTTCAGTCTATGCATTCACACGTGTGATTTTTCTAGTGGTGGGAGGAAGGACAGTGGTGAAGCTGGGCTGAGAAGGTGTGGGGAGGAATCTGGGGTGCTGTGGTAGTTGCAGAGTGCAGGGGAACCACTGGACTCTGTGAGCTGGAGGGCTTGACCTCTCCTGTGTCTGTGTGGGGTCAAGGTATCTCAGAGGGAGCGGCCGGGCCGATGAGTGGGGAGCTCGTTTTGGTGCTGGCTGTCCTCTCCCGCTGTAAAAACCCAAGCTTAAGGTACTGTGTGTCTGTCTGACAGGTTTGGAAGAGGTCTGGTGCTTGGTTCTACAAGGGGCTGCCCAAGTACATCCCCCCTCTGAAGAGCAGCAGCAAGCCCAGCGAGCTGCCCCCGCAGCCTTGGCAGAGCGAGCCAGCCGTGCCGGAGCCCGGGACCAGCCGCCCCTTCACCTGGGCCAGGGGAAAAGGTTGGTTGTCTGCTCTGTGCCCCACAGGCAGGTGGGGAGAAGGACCTGGCTCCTGCTGTTGCTAGGAGGGCAGGCCCTCTGTGAGAGGTGAGGAATAGCCCACAAGATGTGTTTCCTGTGTGGGCAGTGTTGGGCTTTTTATGCTACAGTATGTTTTCCAGGTTTTATTGTTAAAACGCACGTTGGTGGCCCAGACTCACCCAAATGCCCCTGGACTCCCTGTCCTTCAGTCCATCCCTACTCCCTTGCTTTCCTCCATTCCTTGCAGTGCTGGCTGTTCTGCTGGGACTGCCAAGGAAGGGAGGAGCTGTGTAGCAGACACCTGCCTGCAGTCCCAGCCCAGAGAGCTCCTCCTGCTGCACCACAGGGGATGGTGCCAAGGATGGACAGTGTTGTGCAGCCAAGGCTGTCAAACGGCTGGTCTCCCTCCCTCCCTCCCTGAGCTGTTTATTTCTTGCTTCTGCTACTCCACAAGGCACCACTGAGATGCCTCAAACTGCTTTGAGCTGGGCTAGCAATGACACCACCACCATCTCCCTGGGGCCTAGAGCAAGTGGGCAGAGATAATCTACAGTCAGTGGGCAGGAGCGAGCTGGTGGTGGCTGTGTCCTTTTGTACCTGACCCTCCTGAGCAGGTGAGACCAGCAATGGGTGAAGCTCCTTCCCTGGCCTTGTGGAGGGGGCTGAGATTGGCAGCATGGAGAACTCAAGTCTGAGGTGTCCTTTAAATGCATCTCAGAGAAGCTGTTGATTAACTTTGCCCTGCGCAGGGCTGGGGCCAGAGCACTGACAAACCTGAGGATTTGTGCTCTTCAGCATCCACATCTCTGTTCTTTGAGGTAGACCTTGATTGAGGTAGACCATTGTAGCACACGTGGCATCTTGGATGGCTGCTGTGTCAGATCCCATTCACAGCACTGCCTTGTAGGTCTCCTTTCCCTGCTCTTTTCCATCTCTTTGTTGCTCCTACACCCACTCCAGTGCCTCCAGCCAGCTGGGGGAAACAGCAGCTTGGCATTGAGGAGCTGAGCACTCAAGGTCAGTACCACAGCAGCAGGTGGATGCTGCAGAACTAAAGCTGCTGCCAGTCTGCTTGGATTCCTCTTCATTTCTTTCTGGTGTGGATGAGCAGAACTATCTGGCCTCTCTCCCCTTCTGTCTTTTGCTATTAGATCCCCTCAGTTGGAGCAGACCTCTTCAGCAGCTTTCCGCATCAAGATAAATCTTAGTAGTGCAGGGGCAAATAACCTTTTAATAAAGAGGACTCAGGAGAGTCAGGTTTACAAACCTTCTCTTCAGGCCCCAGCTAGGAAAGCACTCCCAGCCCTGCTGTAACTTTTGTAATTAAGGACAAATTAGATCAACAATAGATGGTTGTGCTTCCCTCCAGGAGATGCTTGGAAGGAGTTGTCTTAGCAGATTAACTGATTGATGAGGTATTTTCTGTTCACATGATACAGAAAACAGTGTGAGTCAAAAGATGTTGAACCCAGACCTAGTTCAGCTTTTTAGTTGAGTTTTGTGTTGGGAGGAGGCCTCCCCCTAAATGCTTTGCAGGAACAGAGTGGCCCTTGGTAAGCTTTGATGTGCGTAGCGAGCTGCGCTTCTCCCTGTGCACTGATTTTTGGCTGGCTGCTGTTTTATGAGTTGGATAATATTAATTTATGGTTTTATTTTCTGGTATTTTCTTTCCTCATTGCCCTTCTCTGTTAGGCCACTTGTCCTCTGGACAGCCTTTGATGGGCTTTAAGGGCTGTAATCCATCTCCAAAGCTGGGGGCTTGTACATCTCACCCCTCCATTTAACCCCCTTTCACCTGCCAGTGCTGAGACTTCTGCTGAGTGTCATCTGAAACCTCTGCTACGTGCAGGGCAGCCACCTTCCCCCGTGGAGATGACGTAGCTGTGATATTGCCACCATGGGTCTGGGCCTGGACTGGGCTTTACAAGGCCATGGCTGCCAAGGCAGAACATGTCCTGTTGGCTCGGGTGAAGCCCTGTGGCTTGTTGGGCAGGATGTTCTCGGGAGTGAGCTCTAGTGTTTAACACGCCTGACTCTGACAGGCTGCTCTCAGTGGGGTGTCTGTTTTCTTGGCCAGTTGTGTCTAACCCTACCGCTTGCCTCCTGAGGTGCTGAAGGAGCCATCTCTCAGCTGTTGAGAGCTTCCAGTCAGGTGGCACCAGCACAGGCACAGCCATATCCCAGCACAACTCCCGGAGAGCCCGGGAGACAGGAGCCTTGGTTGTCCTATTGATGTCCTCCACACCAGGAGCTGCCTTTCAGCAGGGATGGGACAAACCTCAAGTGTCCCTTTTCCCCCCCCAAAAAGGAAGGGATCAGTGCCAGGCCCTGGGTACTGGTCACTTCTGCTGCAGGGGGTGGGAAGGCAGTGAGACCAAAGGACCGCAGGAACGTGCCTCTTGGATGAAAAGGCAAACCTGCCAGGACTAAGCTTTATTTTTACACACCCATTATTCCTCTTGTGCTCGCCGATGCTGGGATTTGCCATTCCCTTTAGTTTTTCTGTAATAAACAAGCAGTTGCCATGGGAACCCTGCTATTAGTTAAGGCACAAACGTATTGTCACGGGGAGAATAGCGGTAATAATTCTTGTGCTGGGGAACAGCTCTGCTCCATGTGGTGGAATGTGGGTGGGTTTCTGCACCAGGTCAGACAGGACAGAGCCATCAGCGGGTGGGGAGCAATAAAGCAGCAGGGCTTCCCTTCTTCTGAACTCTGCGTTCTGCAGGAGGAATATTGCAGAGCAGCTGGGTGGAAGAAGGAGGCGTGATCCCGGAGCTGCCGCTTGGCGTGAGCGCTGCCTGCTGCTCCGCTCGGCCCCCGGGGTGTCTCCCCTTGCACTGGGCTCTGCTCCTGCTGCCAAGCACTGTGCTGCCACAGGCACGGGAGCAGCACCCGGGCAGGGGCTGCAGGGGGTTTGTCCAGTGTCTGTGTGCTGGAGGCCAAACCCCCGAGTGATGGGGCACGCCAAGAGCTTTTCAGGCCACTCGGGGTCATCCAACTTCTCCACAAGTTTGGACGGTTCCAAAGCTGCACGTGTGCTGCTTCTGAAAGGGAGAGCAGTTGGGTCCTGTCCCCTGCTCCTCCTGCTTAGAGAGGTCCCTGCAGTGCTGGGCATGGTCCAGTGTAGGAGCTGCACTCTGAGACACCTGCATTGTGATAAAACTCATCTCTGACCAGAGATGTGCACAGCAGGTGGAGGGAGGTGATTCTCCCACTCTAGTCCACTTTGGTGAGGGACCCCCCCTCCCCCCCAGTTCTGTGTGTAGCTCTGGAGTCCTCGGCACAGGAGAGACAGGGACCTGTTGGAGCAGGTCCAGAGGAGGCCACAAAAATGGTCCAGGGTGGAACGCCTCTGCTGTGAGGCCAGGATGAGAAAGTTGGAGTTTTTCAACTTGGAAAGAGAAGGCTTCAGGGAGACTTTATTATGACCCTTCAGTACTTAATGGGTACCTTTCTAATCAGAAAGATGGGGACAATCCTTGTAGCAGGGCCTGTTGTGACAGGACAAGGAGTGATGGTTTTAAACTGAGAGGGATTTAGATTAGATATAAAGAAGAGATTTTTGATGCAAAGGGTGTTGAAACACTGGCCCAGGTTGCCCAGAGAAGTGGTAGAAGCTCCATCCCTGGCAACATTCCAGGTGAGGTTGGTGACCTTGAAAGGTCCCTTCCCACCCAAAGCATTCTAGGATTCTCTGACCCTCCCACTCCCTGGGGGTCGGGTTTGCAGATGCTGGTGTTCAGGGTGCTGCTGGGGAGCTGGGTGCTCAGGGGCTCAAGCTCAGCCTGCCCGTGGAGCCTGTGGGGCTGGGGCTGCAGGCTGCCCACGAGCTATTTCTCATTTTTGGCAGCTCTGAGAAGTGCCAGGCTCCATGTGTGCAGGGATGGGCAGAGGGAAGGAGCGTGGCTGGCTCTTTTTATTAGCTGTTAAATGCTCTGCACACATTTCATCTGAGAGCTCAACCCCAGCCACGTGCTCCTTTCCCCTTGGCCTCAGCACAGCCTCCCCACATCCTCTGCTGCTGGGGTTAAGTGCAGCCTGGCAGCCCTCGGCTGTTCCCTGGGCTCTCTGTCTCATACCTCTGCCTTGGAGGTTGAACAATGTGCCAGAGAGATCACAGGCTGTGGCAGCAGCCACTGGGGTTCAGGCCCTTGATGAGTGACCCGTTCCCCGTGGGAATAGTGCTTTTCTTGCAAGTTTTATCTCAGCATAACTTTTTAATAGATTATTTTTTTCAGTCAGCTGGAGATGGAGAGGGATAAATCTGTTATGTTCTCTGCAAGTACAGCTGTCCAACGACTCTTATTGATATATCAGCAACTGCTGGAACACCAGATTTACAACTTCTGGGCTCTGGAAAGCGCCAGCAGAAGGTCTGGGAGCTTTGGGAGAAAAATTACCTGAAAGGGAAATATTGGTGCAGTGAGTAAAATACATTCTTATTGGCAGCAGAGGAAATGAGAGCAGACAGGGCTGCTGCTGTGGTGCGAGTGCCCTCATGTCATTAATATTTTCTTCCTCTTGTGCTGGTCCTCTCTTGATCTGCTGAATGGCAGAAGGGAAGGCAGCTAAAGTCACCTCCACGGGTTCACTGGGGCCTTCTCCAAATAAATCCTGGCTTTCCAGCATTTTTAAAGGACTCGTGGAGGAGGAAGCTGTTCTAAAGCCATCGATTTTATGAATCCAAGAGGCCAAAAAAAAGATGACGACCAAGTGGGACAGGAGTGTATTTCCAGAGGGAATTCATCAATGGGACGGTCAGAATGATTCTCAATCAGCTGAGATTTGGATTTTATAGCAAAAAAATACACCCTGGTGTGTATGGGTTGTTATTAACAGTATTTATGTATAGTCCCCCACCTCTCCCAGGGAGCTTTGGGGGAGTGGTGTCGCTGGTTTCAGGACAGCAAAGCCCAAAACCTCAAACCTTTGAAGGACCCTGGCAGCAAGGCGTGCATGAGGAGCTGCCTTCCAGAGCAACTGCAATAACACTTTACAATAACACCACCAGCCAGCTTTAATATCCTCAGAGATCTTAACTCCACAGAACTGCTATTTTAGGTATGAATATTTTTTTTTCCATTTTAATAAAATATTTGGTGTAGTACAGATGGCTGTCTGAATACAGGAGCGTCGGCAGAGCTCCTGGGCAGGAATGTTTGACAGCTTGTGCTGGCCTGTGTGAGGGGAGCAATACCCATCCTCCTGCCCTGGGCAGCCTGAAGGGGTTTGCAGCTCTGAGAGTGGTGTGGCATGAGTTTCAGGGCTGACACAGAGATGGGCTGACAGCTCCTTTTGCCTGGCTGTCACCTCCTACCTCTGCCCCCCCTGCCCTCCTGTGCCCCACAGCACCGTGGGCTTGGGCACTACGAGTGACACAGCGTGGGGGCAAAGTGGTTGGTCTGGTAGCAGAGCAAGCAGCTAGTATCTCATGGGGAATGTGAGCTTGTAAATATGTACTGATGAGTATAGATAGTTTGGGCTCCCTTTTTCTACAGCAGAGGCTGTAGGTTGCAGTGTTGCTTGCTCTGTATCTCACATGAGCCAGTATTGTACTTTCTAGCAGGAATTGTGACCCACCGCAGCATCTGAGCTGCCAGGAGAGCTGGTCTCTGCCTTGGTCAGATGGAGAAATGCTGTAGGTGCCATCCCTCAAACAAAAGACAGTTGTTTTCCTGTTACCTTCCTCCTCAGCTCCATCGTTTCTGTTCTGAAATTGGGAAATGGAAAAACCACGTTTCTGGTTTTACCCAGAGCAGCTGGCAGTGGAGTTATCTTCTACACCGGTGGAAGCAGGAGGGGTGCTTGCATAATTGCATGGAAAAATGGAAACAACCTACCTGCCAATTTGGGAAGTCGTGTCTGGCAACGTGAGGCTCCTTCAGCTCTTGTGGAAACTATACAGTGGAAAGCAGCAGGACTAGGGCCAGGATTTGGAGGATGGGGGGAAGAAGTTAAAAAAAAAAAAAGTATTGAAATGGAGGAACAGTCTCCCTGAGGAAGAGGAGCAGCACTTGCATTTTAAGCCTAGGGGCATAGGAGCAATCCAGTTCTGGGCAGATGGGATGAGTGCTGAATGGACGATGAGCTAAGGCTGCTGGTTCTTCCTTTAATCGCTGCAGGGCTTTTTATTTGATGTGCTCAGTATTTATCTGGAGTTTTCTTCATAGATCCTGGAGCCTCCACAGAGGTCCTGCCGTGCTTGTAACGTGGCTTGGAGGAAGCCAGCCCCTCTCCCCACGTTACTCAAACGTGGATGCTCCTGTGGTGCAGCCAGGAGCTCTGCAGCTGCAGCTGAGCAGGGACCAGCTTGTGCCCAGCCCTCAGCACGTCCCTCCCGTGGGGGAGATGGCAAACACCAGGAGAAGGGGCTTGCTGGCATTCAGCACCGGGCCAGTGGGGTCAGAGCCCAGCTCCCAGACCAGCCACGCTGCAGGGCTCTTGGCTTGGCAGTGAGGAGCTTTGGGCAGCACAGGAAGAGTGTGGTGTGGTCCCAGTCAGGTCTGGGGGAGCAGCACTGGTGGTGTGTGCATCTGCTTTAGGTGCTGGCACCACGGGAACGCGTGCAGCGGAGCTACACATCTTCTGTTAAAAGTAGAAGCATTTGTTCATGTTTTCTCTGGATCCATCTGGCACCCTCTTTGGTGAGTGTTAGGAACATTGTGAATAGCTGTCTCTCTCCTCTCCTCCCCCCAATCTTTTCTGCAGTGGTTTCCAGCGACAGCGAGAGCGACTCGGAGCTCAGTTCCTGCAGCCTGGATGACAAGCCCTTACCTGTGGGGTCAAAAGGCTCAGAAGGCAGAAGGCACCAAGCAGGACTGGGTGAGGAGTTGCTGTTCCTCGTGGCTGGGGGGTGGGAAGTGTCAACTGGTTGAGTGTTTGACGTTTGGTCCTGCAGGGTTTGGCTCAGCTGCTTGCCTGCCCCACGCTGGTGCAGCCCACTGGCCGTGGCTGTGCCAGGGGAGGAGTTGGTCCTTTCTCACTGGAATAGTATCCATGGGACAAACAGTGGTGGGTCACTCCATTGCCTGCAGCCTTTCAGGGTCTGCCCTTGCAGCTGGGAGCTGGTCCCAGCACACCTCCAGCCAGCTCCTTGCTCCTGACATTATAGCACTGGCATCACTGGTGCCATAATGGGGCACAGGAACTGGGTTTTGACCCTGCTCCTGAGGGTGCCTGTCTGGGAGCAGGGAAGCTGCTGCTCTCTCAGGACCTGCCCCAGCATCTGCACCCACTTCTGCCTCCCACAGCAGCATCTCTCTGCCTTGTGTCCCTGCAGCACCCGTCGGGGAGCCCAGCCAGGCCGTGGGCAGGGTGCTGGGGAGCACCCACTCCCCCACCCTCTCGGGGAGCCACAGCAGCCTGGGCAGCGAGCAGGGGGCTGCCCTCAGTGCCACGGAGAGCTGCCAGAGCGACCAGCCTGCGGACGGGCACGACAGCCATGGGGGCAGCAGGGGCCCTGGTAAGCTGAACCTTGGATGGCTCTTAAAGCCAAGCTGAACTCTAGATGGCTCTTAAAGCCAAGCTGAACCTTGGATGGCTCTTAAAGCCAAGTGTGGCTCTTCCCAGAACTCTGCAGTGAAAAAAGACACTTTTTCCCACTCAACAACCCTGGAACAATTAAGTGACTGTGAGAGCAGAGGCTGCTATCACATCTGATCTGGAGCAGCTGAAAGAGATGCAAATGTGTTCTCTCTGCAGCTCCCACTAATCTATTCAGTAACCCCTTAAGTTACCATTTAGCCCTGCTCTGAGCATTCCCCTGCCCTGTGACCTGTCACTCTCTCTGTTCCCGAGCCCATTTTGTGCTGTGCTTGTTGAGGTGTAAATTGGATTGTAGAGAGCAGGTTTATCCTTCAGTGCAACGTGGAGTCAGAGGCACCCTCCCTACACTTTCTGCTAAAAATTGCTGGCATAAAATCATTTCTCTGCTCTTCCATCCCTCCCCATGTTTCAGGGATTTGCAGTTTTCTTTAATTACAGTTTTCACAAAGCAAATCAGATGAGTGATGCTTCTGCCCACGTCAGTGGATGATGGTGCTGTCCTGGTCTGGGTGGTTTATTTGAAGCCCCTGTTGGCTGTGGTGTTAGAGGTGGCAGGTTCCAGTTGTGTGTTGGCTCTACTGCCTGCCAGCAATAGGTTATCCTGCAGGATTGAAGTGGGTGGTGGTGGATAGCAGCTGTGACCCTTTGGGTGGTGCTGAGGTCTGGATGGGTGCACGCCTGAATGCTGGGTTTGTACAGTGCCTCCCACTTCAGTGCTTCCCTACCAGCTCCTTGAACTGGCTGCTGCCTGACCATGACAGTGCAAAACAAGATCTCAGAGGCAAAAAATGATTTTTTTTTCTACTAAAAACCTCATATGCGAAGCTTGGCACAAGGGGTCAACACTCTCTGGTGGGATCTCTCCTTGCTAGGTAGAGGAGAGCTAAAATTGACAGCCAGCATGGTTGCACATTAAAAAATTTCAACTACAGTAATCTCCTGAGCCTAGTTAATATAGTCCCTGAGATGGAGAGAGGATCCTGCTAAGGAAAAGGTTAAGCCAGGTTGGATGATTAGAGAGTATCTGTAGAGAACTTGATGATTTCTGGGGTCATTTATTCCCCAATCCTCCTCCAGAAGGGGCTGCAGCAATGAGTGCCCTGGCAGGAGGGTTCTGCAGCCCCTAGAGCCATGGGAGGGAAGCAGGGAGAGGCCTGAAGCAGGCATGGGTTTGGGAGCTGGTGGGGGGTGACAGCAGGCAGAGTTCTGTGTCACATCACATCGGGGGACCAGCCACCCGCCGAGCATCCTTCTGGGCTGAGGAGCTGCCCTCGGGGAGAGGGAGGGAGGGAGGGAAGGAGAGTTTGTTTTCCCTCTGATGTGTTTGGGATGTGGGCCTGCCTCTGTGCAGGGGGTGAGCAGCAGGGGGGAGTGTGGCTGGGGTTTGTTTCCGCTGAG